>NC_137816.1:42753704-42843704 GCF_963921795.1 Nannobrachium achirus | reverse complement strand
CACCCACGCACGCAAACACTTTATGTTTGTGTTACTACACTTGTGAGGACATCTACGTTTTAGGATGGAGATTTTCGGAATGGTATATTACAAAAGATTTGGTCATTTTGTATCCGGACCCTTAAGCCGCTAAAAGCCGAAATAGCGGCAACTTTGGGGGATTGTATATATATTTAGGCTAATTCCTAAACCTAACTTCTAAATATCTAATCCTTGTAGGGACATCCTCACAAGTATACAGTAGTAATACAAGTACACACGCGTACACACACACACACACACACACACACACACACACACACACACACACACACACACACACACACACACACACACACACACACACACACACACACACACACACACACACATACACATACAACTTGCAGGCACCTCATATCATGAGTTAAAGGTGGCTTGTTAATAATTTATTTTTCTCATTTTGTTGTTTTGTGTTGTTTTCTTGTCTCTAATATTTTCCTTGCCATCAGCCTTGCTGCTTGCTGTCTCTCTGGATGAAACAACATGAAAGGTTCCTGAGTCACTATGATGAAAGGTTATTATTGTTTAGAATTTTATTCCAGCTTTTTCTTTTTATTCACACTTTTCTTTTGTAAAGCCCTAACTATATTAACGCTCTCTAGGTCGTCCTGAGACATGTCGTTGGATAGGTTTCCTCGACTTAGAGAGACCTGTCGTTGGATAAAGGTTTTGTCCTGAATTAAAGTGTGTGTGCACCACACGTGTGCACATGTGTGTGCATGTGTTACCTGCACTGGTGGCCATGTCTTCAGGCTTGCATTTCCCCCTGGTGATGGACACGTCATCAATAGCGATGTCACCCTCAAAGCTGGGACCCCGTATTCCCTCAAACACAATCTGGATGAGGGAGAGAGAGAGAGATAGAGAGAGAGAGAGAGAGAGAGAGAGAGAGAGAGAGAGAGAGAGAGAGAGAGAGAGAGAGAGAGAGAGAGAGAGATCAGAGACACATACTTCCCACAGATCATAACCACACAAAGAGAGTTTTGACAACATGACCAATGATATCATCCCTTAGTATGGGTCTGTTATCACCGTTGTCATCCTTTTGCTAAGGCTCAGTAGTCTGACTACCAGCTCCCGGGAGCTGGTAGCTCCGTTATCACCCTTGGTCTTGTCATTGCAATGCGCATGTGCCAACAAACGTTAGCAATGTCGGGGTAGCAATGTCAATGTGTGTTCCTGAGAAGACTCTTTACCCCTAATTGCTCACGCGCTCCTTGTGAGCAGTGAATCAGCTGGGTTGGGCTGAAAATACTGAATTTCCCCCTCGGGAGGAAGTATAGTTAACTATTACATTACACATCAATTATCAACACATTCTATCGTTTCTGTTTACATTACAGAGGAGCTATGTGTGTGTCAGTGTGAGTCTAATGTCTCAAGAACAGATGTAGTGCTACGTTACTAAAAGGAACGAAACAGAGAGGGCGCTGCCGCTGTTATTCCCTTTTCTTTGATGATGGCTTGGTGTGAGTCAAATTCTCACTCCCTGCAGCTCATCACAGATGAGTTAACACATTGATAACAAGCAGTGGTGTAAAGTAACTAAGTACATTTACTTAAGTACTGTACTTATTTAACCGTTTTAGTGCCAGCCCCTAGAGGGCGCCAAAGAATGCCAGGGTTTGTCCCATAGGCGAGCGTATTAGCATCCGGGGACTCACGTTGCAGTGACGCGCGTGCTCACGTTCGTGCACGTCATGGAAAGGTCCCGGATGAAAATGGCTACAGAATAGCTATTAGCATTTTGTCATTTAAAAGATCATTTTTAGGCGATTTCGCCGTAAATAAACCTCGCGCCACATCCCTAAAAACACAATCCAGAGATATGGGCCTCCAAAGATGTGGTTTTTCATTGGATTCGGCGGCGATTCGCGGCAACGTTCGCGGCTAACGGCCGGCCGGGGGGCGCCCGGATTTCGAACACTGGATTGAAAATTTAGGCCCAGGCTTCAGAAGGCCTCGGATCATTTTATTCATTTCATTAAAAAAGCCGAACATGTTCGGGATAGGCACACTGGACGTCGTTCCGGAAGCGGCGCTGAACATTCAGTGAACATTGGGGGGCTCAAAAATGTATTTTAAACCATTTTTAATATATATATCGTCGGACCATGTAAAATGGCTAGCTGGCTAGCGTAGGACGAGCCAGGACCACCCACGACTCTACAAGCAGCTCAGGGTAAGTCAATTAATAAAAAAAAAATTGTATTGGATTGAAATAAAGCCGAACATGTTCGGGATAGGCACAGAATGAGTTAAGTACAATTTTGAGGTATTTATACTTTACTTGAGTATATCCAATTTCCAATACTTTTACTTCTACTCCACTACATCTCAAAATCCAGATATTGTACTTTTACTCCACTACATTTATTTGAACACTTTAGTTACTAGTTACTTGCAGATATAAATTATGATTACAAAACATACATAAACCACTTTAGCCCTGTTTTATACCGTGGCTATTTGAAAATAGCAGATCTACAAGCTCACAACGCGTCGCGATGCGACACGTTGTAAGCTTGTAGATCGGCTATTTTCAAACATTTCATACTTTTACTTTTGGTATTTTAAGTACATTTTGATGCCAATATACTTGTAACGGGGTACATCTACAATGCAGTAGTGATACTTTTACTTAAGTACAAAATGTGAGTACTTTTTCCACCTCTGATAACAAGACAGGCGTGTCATCAGAAGCAGGCGTGAGCCATTTTATGAAAGACTGAGCTGTCTAATGACTTGGGATGGTGAGAAGGCGCTGTGATATATGGAGTGAACGAGTCACTTTGTCCTTAGATAACTGAAGGACCAACATGGTCAACAGCAACGAAAACAATGCAACTGAAAACTCTCCCAACAGACTCCTCTGTTTTCAACCACCAGCCATCTGCCTCTGACTCACTGGCTAATTACAGTGGTGAAACGGCATGCCCAAAACGCCACGGCACACAGCTAATCAAAAACCAACCACATCCCACCTGTGTGTATCTCACCTGTGTGTGTGTGTGTGTGTGTGTGTGTGTGTGTGTGTGTGTGTGTGCGTGCGTGCGTGCGTGCGTGCGTGCGTGCGTGCGTGCGTGCGTGTGTGTGCGTGCTTGTGTGCCACCCCCCTGACAATATATAAAGTCACTGTACCAAATTTGATAGGGAAGTATAGCGTTGTTCTAAAAACTTTTTTTTTCCCTGAAAAGTTAATATATTGGACATAGCTGCTGTCCGACAGCAGAGATAGGCCTACAGTATGTGATTGAGTCTCAGTAACTGGAAGCGACTTGGACTCCTCATGCATAGAAGTAAGCTTTAGGTCAGTCTGTTGTCTCCCCAGGTTGGCAGAGGGAGTGTAGTGCCCAGGATTACAGTAATTAGACATCTGACTTGCCATTGCTTCCCGATGCGGGATGGAGAAAAACCAACAAACCCGCACGCACGCACGCACGCACGCACGCACGCACACACGCACACACGCGCACACACACACACACACACACACACCTGAGTTATGCATGCATATCAGAGCACACCTGCGAGTCTTCATTAAACTGAATTAGGAATTAGAGTGAAACAAAAGCAGCAGATTGTTGTATAATTAGGGACTACCACAAAAATAATTGGGAAATGGAAGCCAAGAAACCGAACAGGGGGACTGACACACACACACACACACACACACACACACACACACACACACACACACACACACACACACACACACACACACACACACACACACCGGAGAACTACCGGTACGTCCTCAAGACAGCTAGACAACACAAGAAACACTGAAAGCAAGCTTTTCCAGAGACAATACATAAATGGGTGGGTGACGTGACGTAACGTTTTCGCTGTCCTCGGTGTCAAACATGTATAAATAAAAAATATATTTGTCAAAAACCTTCTGAATATTGTGCAGGACATTAAGCTTTATGTGAACTTACTCAAGATTAAAACATTTCATTCCTCATTTCTTCAGAATCTTCAACCAAACATGGCAAAACTCATATGGTGTGACTGTCCTGACCTTGTTTCTCAAAGTGGGAACTTGAATAAAACTAAGAAAAAGAATTGCTAAAAATCATTTGAAAATGAATTTAGGCTAAAAAAAAAGGTCTATTTTGAGCCTATATCTTTTCAAAGTCAAAGCATAATGTTTTCAGTCATTTCTGATCAAAAACATTTTGTCCCCCAACCCAAAATCATTTGGTGTGACACTAGTTTGGAAAAATTAAACAGGCAATTATTTGGACAACTATTGGCTAGAGAGGTCCTTCTTCTGTAAGGCTATTCAGCACTCCCAGCACAACTGCAAGACAGGTGTCTGAGGTGAGTTATGATTTTAACATTTTCATGAAATGCCATCTTGTTGAAACGTTGACAAACTCACCATTCTGGATGTCTTTTGGTGTGACACCTTTTCTTTAAAAAAAGCTTAAGTTATTTGAAGTTTTGGTCATATTTCCATGTAGATCTAGGCTGCTTTGTTATAGCTAGCATGCTGTTAGCATGCTAATGTGTACATAGTAGCCTCAAGGTAAACCTAAATGGAGAAAACAGTAATATGGTGTGACACTTAATCATATGGTGTGACATGTCTGCTTGTCACACCATATGACTTGACTGTCACACCATATGATTTATACTGTATTTAACTACAGATATAACAACAAATAACAAAGTTCCATGTTTCTTTTGTACATTTAAACATTTGTTTTAAACATTTTTACATAAAATGTAATTTAGCTTCATTCAGTGATACTTCAAATTCATCAGACAGAGCAGAAACCCCTTCACAGAAACCTTAACACATTGTTTCAATCTAAACAATATTTTCTCTTTGTCTTAAACTATACATTGCATTTTCTTTTGTCAGCTGGAAAATGACAAGTGCTGAGAGAACGAGAAAGTACAGGGAGAAACTAAACAATGACCCAGCAAGGAGAGAGGAGCCAAAGGGGCGAGACTGCATTTTCTACGAAGAGCAGGAGGTTGTCTGTGGCATAGCAGAACCGCAACAAGGCAGCCGGTTTGCTACCCTCACCAAATACGACTGGCTGATGTACAATACAGTCTAAATGTATAATCTAATCTGATCTAATACTTTTGTACTTTCACTCACTGGACTGGACAGTGGACAGTGTTAAGGTAGGACCCGAGACAAAACTAGCGAAAATAGCTGATCTACAAGCTCTCAACACGTTGTGCTGCGAGAGCTTGTAGATCAGCTATTTTCGGAGTTGCGCAACCCAGCACTCTTTAGCTAGTGGAGATGTGGTGTAATGTCATGATTCCTAATTACATTTGTTCAACACAAAATGCTGTGTTCAAGTTCAGGAGACTTCGGAAAAAAGCAATTTACCTGAATGCTGAGTTCTGTTTCCACTAATTGGTGTTAATAAAATGTTGCCTTCAATGCCTTGGCTCCAAGTGTGGCTATGCGCCTTATTGTCCCTTTAGGATCCTTCTGCCGTGGGCCGGCAAAAGACTTAGGTGTGCGTAGCATTCCTGTGCACATCCTCATCATCCATCTACTACTACAATTCTTTCTTATCCCATGTTAAAGCCCTACAATAATATCCTGTTCAGAAATATTAAGGCCATGTTATCCTGGGTAATTGTTTAATCAATCAGTAGTTCAGTTCAGTACTCACTAATAGGTAGGTTAAAACACAGTTTGCTTTGACACATGAAGATATGATCATACGGTGTGACACTAAATCATTTGGTGTGACATTCCAAATAGTGAGAAATCATACCTTTATTAATGATTAAACCAAAAAAATGTTTATGGATTACATAGAGAATATTATCAGGAAGAGTCACAAATATTTGTGTAATTTTAGAGAAAGTTTTGACAGAATACATTTAAAATATGTTGTAAGATCATGAACATGGGCCTCACACAGAGTGTCGATTATGAAAAAAATATACAGATATAATTAATTTTCAAAAAACTATAGTGGATCACTGGTTAGTTATGATAAAGGACTTTGATAAAGTGAGTAACTTAAGAAAGATGTACTCCATTTTCATTTTATGAACAATTATTTTCATGTCACACCATATGACGATTTTAGGCACAAGTACAACAAACTGCTGAATAAAGTCTGATTCCAATAAAATATCTAAAAACAAAATGTATTTCCATAAGGTTGAGAGTGAGTAGAACAAAAGTAAATAACTTTTATGCCTGCAATTTAAAGTTTTTTTAAAAACACATTTTTTGGGGCGTCACGTCACTGACCCATATACACAATAAGCCAATTAAGAAAACGCAAGAAAACCAAATAGCCCCTTTAATTCACCAAATTAAAGAGGCTAGTCTTACTGGTATATTATATTGGCCCATTATGTTTTTACTTTTTATACAGTTTTAAGCCTAAACAACCACTCAGATAATGCATTTTCATGTTATGTCTGCTTGTCATTCCAGGCCTTTTCAGCTGCAATACCAAAATGCCCTTTGGTGGCAAAGGGGAACTATTGAGGGAGTCTGTCTGTCAATCCCTGCCTTCCTCAGGTGGAGACTGAAAACATAAGCATGGGGAGAACTGTGAACAGGCCCGTTCAGACACGCCCATTCAGAAAACCCCTGAAATAGTGAACTCAGTGTTAAGAATTTATTTAGAAAGAAATAATAATTCATGGTGTAGCCGCGTTAATTCATACATTTTCCTCAGCTGGGTAAAAGGGTGTAGGGTTAGGAACCAAGGAGAGAAAGGATTGTGTGAGGGAGAAAGACGACAGATGTAACGTGGAAAACAATAAATGGAGTGAGAAACGGAGAATTGAAAGAGAGACATTATTGGCCCATGGGGCTCATCATGACACTTCACAATGTAGTAGAAGAGAGAGAGAAGATGAAGAAGAGAATGAAAGAGTGAGATAGAGCATGTTTATCAGCATGTCTCCTCTGCCTGCTGCAGTGCTATGATCAACCATGCATGCCCTCTACATTATTCAAAAGCCCTGCTCCTAGCAAGCATGTTCATATTTGAGTGTATTCTTCTTTATTCTCGTACACACCCCTCCTGATCAACGGGGCACCAGTGAAAGGGGTGGGGGTCAGTAGGCTTTGGTCGATTTCCGAGCTACCTGGTACAGCCCGGTGTACAAGCTACCTGGAACAGCCCGGTGTACACGCTACCTGGTACAGCCCAGTGTACAAGCTACCTGGTACAGCCCAGTGTACCTGTACAAGCTACCTGGTACAGCCTGGTGTACAAGCTACCTGGTACAGCCTGGTGTACAAGCTACCTGGTACAGCCCAGTGTACAAGCTACCTGGTACAGCCCAGTGTGCAAGCTACCTGGTACAGCCCAGTGTGCAAGCTACCTGGTACAGCCCAGTGTACTGGTACAAGATACCTGGTACAGCCCAGTGTACAAGCTACCTGGTACAGCCCAGTTTACCGGTACAAGCTACCTGGTACAGCCTGGTGTACAAGCTACCTGGAACAGCCTGGTGTACAAGCTACCTGGTACAGCCTGGTGTACAAGCTACCTGGTACAGCCTGGTGTACAAGCTACCTGGTACAGCCTGGTGTACAAACTACCTGGTACAGCCTGGTGTACAAGCTACCTGGTACAGCCTGGTGTACAAGCTACCTGGTACAGCCTGGTGTACAAGCTACCTGGTACAGCCTGGTGTACAATCTTAAACCAGTTTTACGTGGTCCAACTAAGTCAGGTACACACCGCAAGATATTGCAAGTGTCTTTCTTGAAATCGGCTGTCATAATATTGTAGTGGGTTTCACTACACGACTGATCGCAGAGAAGGGATCGCAGAGGGTTGCACAGGTCTTCTAGGACCCGAATACCCGAGACCCGAACCGAGAACCGAGCCGGTTCGGGTCTAAACTATTGACTTGTCCCTTGGGGCATTGTAGGGTAGGGTCTAATTGCCTCAGGTCCGTTCGGGGCATTCCAAAATAATGCATTTACTCGTAAGGATCCGAGCGGACCCGAGCTTTATAAAATATACTGTGTTTACCCTTCAACTTTAAAATATATATTGTTTTTAATGAGACATGCATTGTAAGTACGCTCCCAAATCCATATTATCGTCTGTTCTCGCATATTGAATCGATTACCCTAGACCCGAACCGAGAACCGAGCCGGTTCGGGTCTAAAATATTGACTTGTCCCTTGGGTCAGGGTAGGGTAGGGTCTAATTGCCACAGGTCCGTTCGGGTATCAGATCTCATATTCCCAATAATAGGGGGGGTCCTTTCGGGTCTCGGTACATTTCTCGCGGGTCCATTTGGGTTCGGGTATAGGTAAAATTGGACCCGTGCTACCCTCTAGATGGCACACAAGATGTTTCACAGGACCCTCTCACGCCAAATGTGGAATTCCCTGACACCACCAGGATGTGTAACTCTGGTTTCTTTCAAAATTGGCGGATATCAGGAGACCAACAAATATCAGGAGACCAAAAGGGGAGGTATAACCTGAATGTAATTTTCCCATCTCTTTTGTATAGTAGTGTTTGTTGTTGATGACATGTTGTGTTAATTTTGTATGCTATGTTGATGAATTGAATACATAGACCATAATAATTTACTTTGGAAATTCCAAATGAACCAACCATGCTGAGTCTGACATGTCTAGTGTTAGACCTGTTTTTTGCCAATTGTTCTGTGAAGAAGTCTGCTTCTCCCCCACAACTGCATTTGGGGTTAATTTTAGAAATATGATAATATGTATGATAATAGCATATGCTGATAGGTTTCTTAACACATCTTGTCAGCCAAACAGAGAGATGGAGACAGGTGTGTAGCTGTAGATGTGTGGTTGTACTGTGGATGTGTGCTATATATGAACTTGAAATTTACAGAAATATGATGAAGTGTGAAGTGACTGTCCAGAAAGATAATGAGACAGCCTGACATATGGTAAGACAGAGCTAATAACACACTGTGTGTGTGTGTGTGTGTGTGTGCGTGTGTGTGCGTGCGTGCGTGCGTGCGTGCGTGCGTGCGTGCGTGCGTGCGTGCGTGCGTGCGTGCGCGCGAGTGCGTGCGCGCGTGCGTGCGTGTTGAAACTATACAAATTTCATTCTGTTACGCATTATGTTTACATTACATAATGTGTCAGTTTGGACAGTAGACTAACTAAGTACATTAACTTGAGAGTGTCTTTACCTTACTTAGCATTTATATATTTGGATACTTAGGACTTTAACTGCACTACATTTCAAAGATACTTTTCACACCGCTTTATTTCTAGGAAGGGAAAAGGTACGTACATTATGAACAGATGCCAGTAGTACTATTAATCAACACGCTGCTAGAGCTTAAGGTGATGATGATTGCAGTTATCTTGACACAATGGTGATGATAAACGCAGGAGGTGATGAACCAAGGAAGACAATGTTTGCATCCATGCTGGCAATGTCACAGCCACATCATACACACAGTAGAGAATCTCTAGTCTAGGGTTTGCGTGGATAGTAATTATTCTTGGTCCCCTCCTTTTCTAAACCAAATATCTTCGCTGGAAATGGCCGATCTACAACATTGTGTCGCATTGTGACGCGTTGTGGGCTTCCAGATCGTCTATTTTCGCAGAATGTTTGCCTAATTTCACCAAATGATCACCCATAAAGACATGCCCAGACGCTATAGCGTTCTGTTCATGTGGTTCATTTATAAAAAATGACATAGCTGCCGTTGGCTGATTAAATGTCTTTGCCTGGCGGCCCGTGCCAGCAGAAAAAAAACAAACACAAAGCACCCTGCCCTCGATTAATGTCACAGTCTCCTCTACGCTGTCATAACATACAACAAATGGGAGGATGAATGTTTAAAATGCTTTGTGTGGGAGCTTCGTTAAAGATACAGTACACACGCCAGCACGGGCACACGAAAATGAAAGCATGCATGCATTGCGCAAGCTGCGCTCACACAGTCTCAGTGCTGTGTTCTACCTGTCATGCGGGTATATGCCGTATGCTGTGAAGATATATTTTTTAAAAAGCGTATGCCCTCGTGAACCTTTCAAAGTAGCGTATCTGATAGGCATTATGCACTGGCGTATGCGCTGGCCACACGAATAGCCGTGGATCATAGATTATAGTATGCCCTATAAAAAGTCTAGAACACACCACTGCACAGTCTATGTGAATGGATTCCATCCGGGACGGAATGAAAAGGACACAACTGTCCCTAGTGTCTGCATCTGAGTGTGTGTGTGTGTGTGTGTGTGTGTGTGTGTGTGCGCGGAGTGTGAGGGAGGGAGGGGGTGGGTGGTGGGGTTTGGTGGGCGAGTGTTTCAGAGACAGTCCTGACAGGGGATATCATCATCTGCTACAGGACTAGCTTCCATCGGGAGCTGTGAGCCGTGTGGAAGGTGCTGCGGTCAGCCAGGCGCACCACAGGGAACTCCCCCCCCTGCCCAGAGGTGGAATGTAACCAAGTACATACTCATTTGCTGCACTTAAGTTCACATTTGAGGTACTTTTCCAGATGCATTTCATTCCTAACTATCAATCATTCATCTATGGGCCCCCTGGAATGCTCTCAAGGACCCCCGGGGCCATTGTGTGTGTGGGGTTGTGTGTCTGTATGGCCATGCTTGACATCACATTACTATCAAATACCTGCATGGGAACAGGTCGGAGTAGAATATAATAGAAAAAAAAATCTTAACAATGTCACACAAAAAAAAGAGGATTATACACAAAAAAGCTAAAGCTTGTTTCCATTGTGGTCCACTTTGAGACATAGAACAACACAAGCAGGATATCCAGGTCAGGGATCCAACTATGATTCGTTCGTTTTGAGATGAAGCCATGAATTAATTATTTTAAAATGTTGCTATAGGGAATTTAGGGATTTCAAGGATGTTTCCCCTTAAACCAGGGGTCTTCAACTGGGGGTCCAGGGGGTACTCAGAGTTACTACAGGGGGTCCTCCAAATCTTTAGCCAAAAATAGCAGATCTACAAGCTCACACAAGCTTGTAGATTGGCTATAGGGGAAAAAAAGAACAGACTAAGTACAGAGTGAAAGTATTGACGGTTCAAATGGTTAAATATCTGAAAACACAAATTGACATGAATCCAAAATACACTGATTGTGCTGTCAAAAGATGAAACTACAGTATATGGAATCTATGAACAGGTTGTGGGGGTCCCTTCTTCATCTCTCATTCAACTAAAGGGTCCTTGGACTGAAAACGTTGAAGACCCCTGCCTTAAACGGCCTGACCCTGGGGAAAACAAGATCAAATGAACTTCCCCTGGTTGAGTACCTGTGAGCATCTGGGCAGGTATTATTACCGGTATACATGTTTTGGGAACTGAACCATGTAGGATTCTGAAGACCAAACACATGAAAGCCGAGATGCTCTCTCCTCCACTCTTAGCCATCCCAGGCTACTGAAGTGGGCGGAGGCTAGATGAGATCTGGGGTTCAACTTTAGAAGTAACCCTACAAGCTTATCAGCTTAGTTGGGGAGATACTGCCACAAAACACTTCTAAGACGGCCCAACAGAAGCTCTGAAAGATGTCATACTGAACCGAACAAATGTCACCTGTGCAGGTGTATGCATTAGACCAGTGGTTCTCAAACTGTGGGTCGGGACCCCCAGAGGGGTCACCAAATTATTTTGTTCCAGATGATTAGCTTAATGTGCAAGATTGTTTTCTCACTCAACAGTAAACAAACCAACATAAAGTTTAAGTGTATAGAGGGTATCTGCACATTTCTAAAGTCACAATTTATAGGACGTTTAATACCTCTAAAATTACAAATTAAACATTGGCCAAATTGTCAAATACTAGAGGCTGAAATAGTGAAAATAGACGATCTACATGCTCACAACGCCCCGCAACGAGAGGTTCATATTAAGGGTGGGGAAGTTAACGCGATATTAACTAATTAACGCAAAATCCTTTTATCGGCGATAATATTTTTAACGTGCGATTAACGCGGTGATTTTTGCCCCCCGGTGCAGTGAGTTTTGAGCCTCGGTGCACCCCGTAGTCAGGAAGTGAATGCAGCCTCAGAGACGCGCAGTAGTAAACAAGAGAGTCACACAGACAGTCAGAGCGGTGGAGGTTTTGGAACACAGGCAGGGGCAGACACAGACAGACAACCACGGTTGCACTCATTGGAGACTATTGGACTTCACTCAGTAATCACAGTTCTCTCGAGAACACAGCGCATTATTTTGACGGGGAGTGGAGGCTTCTGTTGCATGGGCTGACTGTTATGAAGACGTTAGCTTCACGTTAGCTTCAGACTTAGCCTACTAGCCTACTAGCCCTGGAACTTGTCTGCCCCAAAGCCTCCACCATGCGTGTAGCCGGAGAGTGTATCATTGAAAATAAAGTCAGCAAACTGCTGATCACTGACAGTGCACACAACATGATCGCAGGGGCCAGGGAACTGGATGGGCATAATGCCTTGTGCCACACATCTTCAGCGAGCTATAGCCTATAATCTCCAAGCAATACCACCGCAATTTGTGGCGTCGTCACGTTAATGTTAATGTATTGTTAATCTAAGGCTACCAACGAGCCATCACAGTGTCTACATAATAACAGGGTTTATCAAAGTGAAATAGGGGTGCCATAATCGTAACACCAGTCCAGGGTGCGGTGCCTCAGAATACTTTGATAATGTTTCAAATGTAGCCTATCAATATTACTTCAGTTAAACCTAGAGCCTCTATGCTTTGTAAAAGGCTGCACTGTACTTGAGTAATTTTTCCATACACTAATTTTTCCATACACAAACTCTTCACAAAATAGATTACAAGCTCACAACGCATCTTATGTGAGCTTGTAGATCGGCTATTTTTGGTGAATGTTCCACCCAGAATAGGGATGCTGTGGTTAAAGTGATTAAATGCCAAGTAAAAAGTTAATTTATTTCTAATCTGTCCTAATGGAAACGCACATTTTGCCCCAGAATACTTTGATAATATTTAAAATGTAGCCTATCAATATTACTTCAGTTAAACCTAGAGCCTCTATGCTTTGTAAAACGCTGCACTGTACTTGAGTAATGTTTCCATACACAAACTCTTCACAAAATAAAAGATTAAAAGCTCACAACGCATCTTATTGTGAACTTGTAGATCAGCTATTTTTGGTGAATGTTCCCCCCAGAATAGGGATGATGTGGTTAAAGTGATTAAATATATAAAAGTTAATTTAAATCTGTCCTAATGGAAACATTTTCTCGAATATTCTGGACAGTAAGCCTATTTCTCATATAGAATTTGAATAAACTAGGTATTTGTCTACCTCCCATGTTGATATGAGTATTATATATCTGTTTAAGGTAGTTTTAGAACAGATAAAAAATATGCGATTAATTTGCGATTAATCGTGATTAATTATGGACAATCGTGCGATTAATTCGATTAAATATTTTAATCGATCCCCAGCCCTAGTTCATATATGATTATTTTTTGGGGTCGTGGCCTGAAAATGATAAGAACCACTGAATTAGGCTTCAGGCAACGCTGTGTGTTCTGTGTGACGTCACCCCATCGCTCAGTTAGCATTGTCTTTAGTCACCGGCTAAAATGTTCTCTTTACAACAGCCAGGCCAGTGGCATGTTGCGGACGCATCGTTAATTAAGTGCACAGGCAGGCCTCCAGCCTTCATCCATCACGGACCCCATTTCCCAGAAATGTGCGCACACGCACACGCAGCACACACAAACACAGAATCTGGAATAATTACAACACAACTAGCAGGCCTCCCCTGCTCATAAATAAGCCTGCTAATTGAGCTGTCATGGCTAATTGCTGCAGGGGGTAGGAGCCTGGTGTGTGATTTGGAATGAGAGAAAGAGAGAGAAAGAGATGGGTTGTGTCCGAATTCAGTCAATCATTCACTACTCCCTATAGGGAGTCAGATGTACCTGCTGACATTATAACACATTAGGACTATTAGTTAACTCATCTGTGAAAATAAATAAATAGACACTACTCAGGTCGCTGTCAATTAGATTCGATTTTGCACATTAAAACGTTCCAGATCAGCATTGGCCGTTGGAGTGACCAATAAACACATGACCCATGGATGTGAAAGAGCATTCCGGTTATTAAAGGAGTAGTTCACCCCCAAAATGACTTTTTTTCTATTGATTAGTCACATACGTCATGGAGACTATAGAGTTCAATAATATTTTTAGTTTTTTGTCGCATTCCTAAGACAAAAATGTGATAACAATAAATGTTCCCCAATCGTTCCGGATGGGGACCCGTTTCGAAACGGGTCCCCATCCGGAATCAATGGGGGTAAATGTATTCTAATCAAATTTTTGTCTTAGGAATGTGACAAAAAACAAAAAATATTATTGAACTCTAGTCTCCATGGCGTGACTAGAAAAAAAGTCATTTTGGGGGTGAACTACTCCTTTAATACTGTACATCCAACCCTCTGTGCAGGAGAGTGCTAAAAGAACAGTGGCAAGGAAACAATTTCTATTCTATCCACAATGTACAGTCTAACAAAAAAAAACATTTTATGATTCAATTTTAGGTGAGAAATAGGCCATTATTTTTGGCCTTTTGGTTTTATTTCAGGCTGGTCCCGAGTAAGTCAAGGCACCCCCATCATAATTACTGACCTTGACTATACGCAGATGACATCGCCCTAGAGGCAGAGAAAGGAAGGGAACAACTACTGACAGTAGAAATGGAGTGCAGGAAGATCGGCCTCAAGCTCAATGCCAAGGAAACAAAATTATTGACAAACTCATCCAGAAATCTACACAAGAATGCTACAAATGGCACTAGGTGTCACATGGACAGACCAGACCACATCAGAAATGTGGTCCTCTACAGGGCCCTACCACAGGTCACAGACAGGGTCAGGGAGAGAAGGATGAGGCTGGCAGCCTGTGGCAGGGCTCTGTGTCAGGCACAACTAGAGGCAAGCAAACTGACACTATGGGAGCCAACCCAGGGCAAAGCCAGGAAAGGCAAGAAGTGCACCACCTACTAGTTGGGTCGAATCCGATACTTCCGTGACCGTGGAGAGCGGAGGTTCGTTTCTCAGTGGTTTTGTCAACTATGAATGTTAAATAACAAATTGAGCTCCCATTCCCCTCGCAAAAATGTGAGCAAAATGTTTGACAGCCGCTGAAAGTTTTTATCTCATTCACTTATACACTATACTATAAAGGAAAAAAATACCCCCCAAAAAATCTGCTTTAAGTAGCATGTGAAGGGTCAAACTAGTGGTTTTTAATTATTCTGAATCCATTGCAAGCATTTGTTTTGCATGAAAAACATTCCTTGGGCTAAAAACGGCCCAACAAAACTATGGTTTAGTGATGCGTCATCACTTTTCACAGTTTTTTGGAGTCCGTTTTTAGCCCAAGGAATGTTTTTCATTCAAAGCAATGACAAATTAGTCTTGTGTAGCCAGACAACTATTCCACAATCTCCGAATGCTATAGAGTCTCGAACTACATGCAGCTCCTGAACGGTGAGTAATGGAAGCTGGCATGTCCTTTCAAGAAAATATATTTTAAAATGTAATTTCTGATAAGCAGCAAGCTATGCTTAGATGATTCTTATTTATGTAATGATAAATGTGCGCGATGTGAGACGGAAACGGAAGTGAGGAGGAGGCTTCACTTCCGCTTTAACCGGTTACTCATTGTTCTTCTTACGTTACCCTAGACCAGGGATCTTCAACAG
Organism: Nannobrachium achirus; assembly: GCF_963921795.1. Lineage (NCBI taxonomy): Eukaryota > Metazoa > Chordata > Actinopteri > Myctophiformes > Myctophidae > Nannobrachium > Nannobrachium achirus. The sequence continues at coordinate 42,827,988 of NC_137816.1, read as the reverse complement.
GGGGTCCTCAGAGTCACTACAGGGGGTCCTCCAAATCTTTGTGTGATAGAAACTTTTTTTCCACCTTTCATATATTAACCACTTGAACCCCAGCATCCATGTTCAGAGAACTTTAGCCAAAAATAGCAGATTTTCATGCAAAACAAATGCTTGCAATGGATTTAGAATAATTAAAAAAAACTACTTTGACCCCTCACATGCTAATTAAAGCAGATTTTCTTCTTTTTTTAAGCTCATAGCGCCTTGCGCTGCGAGGCGTTGTGAGCTTGTAGATCGGCTATATCCGGCAAAGAGTTTTGGTGTAGAGGAGAAAAAGAGCAGACTAAGTACACAGTGAAAGGTCAAGTTTTTTAAGTATTGACGGTTTAAGTGGTTAAATATCTGAAAACACAAACTGACATGAATCCAAAATACACTGATGATTGTGCTGTCAAACAATGAAACTATATGGAATCTATGAACAGGTTGTGGGGGTCCCTGCTTCATCTCTCTCTCAACTAAGGGGTCCTTGGCCTGAAAACGTTGAAGACATAGACTGTATGACGGGAGCATTTGCAAATTGCGGAGTCAACAGACTGGCCATGGAATGTTATGTCACCTTCTGGAAAGGGGAATTGAATTGAATTGAATTGAATTGAATTGAATTGAATTGAATTGAATTGAATTGAATTGAGAAAGCCGGGAGAGAGGCAGTAGCAGAGAGTGCATTGAGCAGCTCTTGGCTGGACTGAGGGGGGTTAGAGGCCTGTGTGATATTGACTCAGAGCTGACAGGGGCCACTTAGCAAGGAGACTGGGGCTCTGGCTGAGTGCTGTCAGGGTTCTGTTTACTGTTCATACTCTCTCTCTCTCTCTCTCTCTCTCTCTCTCTCTCTCTCTCTCTCTCTCTCTCTCTCTCCCTCTCTCTCTCTCTCTCTATCTCTCTCTCTCTCCTGTGACACTGCAAACAATCAGGATATCGCAGCCTGCAGACATGCTTTTGTACACATAGAGAGAGGCGCACACAAACAGACACACACACACTCACTCACACACACACACACACACACACACACACACACACACACACACTCACTCACACACACACACACACACACACACACACACACACACACACACACACACACACACACACACACACACACACACACACACACACACACACACACACACACACACAGAATAAGAGAAAGACACACAAAGAGGCATGAAGAGAGGCAGATAGTGACAAATTCCCTGTGGAGGAAGTGAGGGGGGGAATGGAGTCCAACCGCCCCACAAGGCAGAGCTTAGCGTGACTGCGGAACAGACAAGACTATCACCACGTGTCAATAAGCAGAGCTCACGTCTCCCTCAGTCCTTCTGTTATCTACCGCTGCTCTGTCTGTCTGTCTGTCTGTCTGTCTGTCTGTCTGTCTGTCTGTCTGTCTGTCTGTCTGTCTGTCTGTCTGTCTGTCTGTCTGTCTGTCTGTCTGTCTGCCTGCCTCGATGCATCCACTGGCTGTGATGCAACAGTCCTGTCTGTCTGTCTGTCTGTCTAGCAGACCTACAAGCTCACAACGCTTTGTGATGCTGCATGTTGTGAGCTTGTAGATTTAAAAACTTTCAAAGTGGTTAATTCACAATGAGAGTGATAGCCATACGTTTCCAAAAATATGGATACTCAAGTAAAGTGCTGGTACACAAAAATGTTACTTAAATACAGTACTTAAGTAAATGCTAGGTACTGCTAGGTTATGTCAGTAGTATAAGTTTAATATAGTCGATATGCATTAAAATTACATTATTGCACAGTTAATGCTGTTTATGTATTGCAAACAGTTAACATCTGCTTAAGTCTACTGAACCTGCATTACAACCATGTTTGTTTTATTGCTGTAGGTGGTGTATAGGAGCCTAGGGTGTGTGATTTGAAGAGAGAGAAAAAAAATGTGTCCGAATTCAATCAATCATTCACTACTCCCTACAGCACAAATGTCAAACTCAAGGCCCGGGGGCCAAATCAGGCCCGTGATTGAATTATCTTCGGCCCGCGGGATGATATTTAATTACTATTAGAACTGGCCCACTGGCCACTGGTATATTGCACATGCAATGCCTGGGATTCAAACCAAGGTCTCCAACATCTTACCCATCATCAAGTCCAACATCTTACCCATCAGACCAAAAGGATATCCCTATGGACTGGGGGAGATATTAGACTTTTGATGCCATCAGGCTGAGGCAGTGAATCACTCTGTTACACACGCACCACCACAATACTACAAGTCCCACAATGCACTGCTAGTGCATTGGCGTGTATCGAGGGCCTGTGACCGCAAGCCCGCAAGAACCAGTCCGGCCCTCGACTTGTACCATTTTTAAGATTTTGGCCCCCTGTGCATTTGAGTTTGACATCCCTGCCCTACAGTATAGGGAGTCAGATGTACCTGCTGACATTATAGCACATTAGGACTATTAGTTAACTCATCTGCGAAAATAAAACAAAATGTGAAGAATTTTTTTTTCGGACACTACTCAGGTAGCTGTTAATTAGATTCGATTTTGCAGTCGCACAATTAAAACGTTCCAGATCAGCATTGGCTTGAGTGCTAAAAGAACAATGAATTCTATTCTACAATACCATGTTTGTTTCATTGTTTTAATTTGTGATCAGCATATCTTGATGAAATAAATAATACCCTGTTACTGTGTGGATATTTGCTGTTGAGATTGAGCATAACATTTGCTGAATTTCACTCACTGGCCCTCGTTCATTAATATTCCCCTCGGTGTTGAACCATCAAAAAATCTGAAATGCTGTGCCTGCACTTATCTAATAAATTAAACATTCACAACACTTTCTTTAATAAAGTCTCAGTGCTGTGCCTAAAGTTCGGCTATCATATTTTTCAATATCATAATTAATAATGCTCTTTGTAATTTCCTTTTTATTTGTGTGGTTGCTTTCATACTCAACACCCCTGGAGGGGGCTTCAACCTTCGAAGAAGAGAAGGGAAATGCATTATCCTTTCTCTACTGTGACTTCTCTGTTGATTTTCAGCTTATGTGAATAGATTTTAGATGTCTGCAATGAGGTTTGCAATATAGGCCCATGTATGATTCATGAAGGCCGAAGTGGAAGGGGGCTTGAAAAGTGTCAAAAGTCTTAAAGCCCTCAGGTTCATTGAAAACTTTTACCTAGTTCTGTGGGTCTCAGGTGCCTTAGTGCCAGTGTGCCACATTATGAAACAGATTTCCAAGAAAGCACATAACTCCTGTGACAATTCTCATGATTCCTCAGTGATTTCAAAGCAGTCAAACTTCCCTGTTCTATGGGGGGTGGAGTTCCGTTCTCCATTGAGGGAATTCACTTCTTCTTTCTTACCGCCATCCGTGCACACATCATGGTCCGCTCGCGAGCACAAAAACAATCCAACAGGGGCAAGGTGGTGCAGTCGGTAGCGCTCACAGCTAGAAGGTCCTGGGTTCGATTCCCGCTGGTAGACGCTGTTGGTGCTGGGGGTGTGTTCTCTCCTCCACGTCATCAGTGCCCATACCCTTGGTGGGGTTGGCGAAAGGGCCTTTCTGTGTGGAGTTTGCATGTTCTCCCGTGTCTCCTAGGGTAGATACCCTCCTAAAAAACATGCAGTAATCTTGGTCTCTATACTGCCTCCCCCTGGCCAGCCGGAGCGCCTGATGGAGGGGAAAGGAACTGGTTGGAATAACGTGTTCCTTCCACACGCTACGTCCAACCGGGGAAACTCCCCCCTGTCAGGTGAAAAGACGCGGCTTGGACTACTCATGCATAGAAGGAAGCATGTGGTCAGTCCGTTGCTCTACCCAGGTTGGCAGAGGGAATGTAGCGCCCAGGATTACATTAGATAATTGACACCGGGTGAAAAATGGGTTGCAAAATCGTGGGATAAAAAGAAAATCCAGTAAAATCCATGCCACATTTGCTGCAGCCCTCGTTGTCTTATGAGGAAGTGAACGGAGGAGAGATTGACACAGGGGAACATGTTATCCCACCCACCAAAAAAGCATATCCGTGTCCGTTTCTGCCCCAAACCGGAAGCACTGTTTTTGGAGCACTTAGGAACCCAATTTCGGCAATCCGGTTTTTGATTGTTAGGAATCAAATCGAATTAATCTAATACAGTGGTTCTCAAACCTTTTTAGGCCGTGACCCCCAAAATAAACATAATTGAACTGGGGACCTCCACCCTGACAATCACTCGGAATTGTAGGTATTACATTTAATGTGACTCGGTTCTAGAGATAAATATTGTGAAAATAGCCGATCTACATGCTTGAGCATAGATCGTCTATTTTCACAATGTTCGCCTCTTGCTTACTTAATATTTGACAGTTTGTCCAGTTTGGTATTACAATGGTCTTGAAAGATCTTAATTGGGGCTTTATAAATGTGCAGATACCCATACACCCATACTGTGTGTTGGTTTGTTTACAATTGAGTGAGAAGATAAATACATTAAGCTAATCATTTGGGGACCCCACAAAATAATTTAGGGACCCCACTTGGGGTCCTGACCCCAAGTTTGAGAACCATCTAATAGCTCGGCAAACTCGGGATATGGCAGTAAATGAGTTAGATAGAGACTGACAGTCTGACACAAGTTGGTAAATTGAGGAAAATTGAAGACTACTAGATAAGAGAGAGAGAAAGCACACTGTTTTGTAGTTTAGGATAAGTCTTGGCTTAAAGTCCAGAGAAGAAGGCATGACAATGGTATTACCTCATATTAGGTTATAGCCTAGTTTTTTTACACCGTTTATCAGTTATTGTTATTAGTTACTGTATGAAGAAGTCAACAATATAGTACAATTTAAGTGTTGTTACTAAGAGCAACGGCCATTTTAACAGGTCAACACAGCTGAAGGTAATAACTGTGGGAGTGTTTCATTCACTGTATGTGTTAATGTCTGTCAGCATGGAAAGACATAATGAAACAATGAACATCATTCTACCTACAGTAACTAATCAAATACCTCCATTATGTTGTATAATTAATCAGTGTCTCTGAATTATGCACTGCTCCATGCAAGACTGCTAATTGTTGTGCTGGATCTGGGAAATGAGATCCGTTGGAGGAACCAGAGGTTCTTTAAATAGCTTTTCCACACACACACACACACACACACACACACACACACACACACACACACACACACACACACACACACACACACACACACACACACACACACACACACACACACACACACACACTGCAGTGCTTCCCATCAAAACACTAAGATCATCTGATTGATCAACACGCAATAGTGTTGTATATCTTTTCCTCTCTGAGAATACGACACATATTTAGTTTCAGATCCAAACATGCATTAGACGCTATGAAACTTCAGCAAGACACACCATAACCATATTTGGTAACACTTCCTATGAGGACAACATCAATAGAGCATTATAAATATGGGCTTTATAATGCATTATAATGTATGCATAATGCCAGGGGCAGTTTTTATAAACTGGGGGCTCCTCACAAAGGTAGTAAAAGAGGCCCCCCCATGAGCGCGCGTGAAAAATAGGTATGTGCGAAAAACGCAGGAATTACAAATGCCACCCTCCAACTCAATACCTATTCTGAAAAAGTGATGATTTAGCATGACAGGACAATGAACTTGACAAGACAATGAAGAGCAGAGGCAGAGGAAGCCTATTTGTTGTCATTATGGTTGGTTTTAAATACCTAACCACAATCATTTTGGATCTATTTGATTAATTTAAGAAGAGTACAGTAAGGTAAGTAAGGTAATCAAAGGTATATAGAGTAGGCCTATATGTATATTTTTTATACAGGACATATTTGATGCAGGACAATAATTATGTTAACACATCGACTGCCCACCAGGAGGCGCCAGTCATCCCCTCTGAGTGACCCCATAGCACTTCCATAGAAGAATACGAGGCCCTGTTGCGTCAATGCATGTGTGATGACGTCACTTGGTCACATGAGCGCAGACAGGATGTTATTGTGTAACTTACTGTATGGGCTAGTGTTGATCATAGCTGTTCACTGCCGATCAAAATTTGGACATTTTGCCGCACGCGGCCACAGTTTTAGCCATAAAACAAACATCGGAGATAAAGGGCTTTAAAGATGGGGAAATGCATTGGAGTATACGGAGAAAAACGGCCACACGATGCTCTCAGCATCGACTCGAAGCGACTAGCGGCTAATGGGCTACATCCAGGCGTAGCCTAGACACGGAACTGGCCTAGACACGGAACATCATATATGGGCATAAAAGAGTGCCAGCCAGCCAGACGGATACCACGGGTATTGCACTGCACAACTCAACATCGATGGTTACTATTCTGCGCAACGGGCACCGGTCTCGGTTCTCCAACATCACTTCTGAGACTCCTACATTCAATCCCTCAAAGCACACCTCCGGGCACAGGACTAGTTATTATTAATATTATTTTTACAATTTGAATCGTATTAGCCTGCTTAAATCAATGCAACTGCCTCAGAGAGCATCAAATTGGTTTTCCGATGTAAATCTTATCATGTATTTATTCCCACTATTCACGCTTTCTGCACAGCTGAAGTGAAACACACAGTAAAATAGACAATAAATACATTGGCAGTGTTGACTCATTTCCTGCAGTACAGTGAGGTATACTGTAATGCTGTGTTCACATTGGCAGCTACAAAACATATACAAATGCAGTGTATCTGTCACACAGTCGTTGCTTAAGTGTTGAGCAGCATGCTCGTTGGCGCCATCTAGCGTATGTCCAACCAGCAAGAAAATTGGAAATAAAGCCTGGGGTTAAAAAGAACACAGAGCGAATGAAGTTTTCTGCATTCCAAGCAGGAATTGTGTGAAGGGAGAAGGTGATGGAAATAGTTAAATACATTGTGCTGTACGTTTTGGAGGACTTGGAGGAGGATTGTTTTCAAAAAAGTGTACAGAAAGAGTTAAAATTATGTTTTTATGTGGCCACACCCACCTGTTCATTAAGTATGCCTGGTTGTCAGGTGGGTGTTGACCCAGCTGAAGTTAGCCACACCCATGTTGTTAAATAGTAAAACGGGGAGGGGATGATATTATGATGTCATTATATCAGTGTATTTCAGTTGAGCCTTTTGAGAGGCTTTCAGCTGTCAGGAAGTAACCAAAAATACACAGGGAAGACTTATTTGCATAATACCACACCTGGGGGTCTATTAAAGTAATGTTAACTCCATAGCATAGACACATACAAAACATAAAAAGTACACAACTATGGAACCACCTCTTTAAACAGCACCGCTCATTTTGTAGCTTTGCAGTTGTTGTTGAAACCAGAACAACGTGTATCTTTGTAGATGTTGTAGCAGCTACAGTACAAACGTCTGGTGTCACTTTAACAAAATAACAATGTGCTGAGAATGCTGGTCTTTAACACATCGACTGCCCACCAGGTGGCGCCAGTCATCCCCTCTGAGTGCCCCCATAGCACTTCCATAGAAGAATACGAGGCCCTGTTGCGTCAAGGGATGGTGTTTTTTACTGGTGTTTCAGTCCGTTTCAGTCCGAGTGTGGGGAAAGGGTGCGTTCGGAAATGCGCACCGGACTGCGCGGGCGTTTATCGTGGGCTTGCCCAGGCCTTACGGCCTGGGCATAAATATAACGATTGCATTCACCACGGCTTCGTAACTCGCGCGGCGCTCCGCCGGCCGCGCGGCCCTGGCCCGCTCTTCGCGGCCACTCGCGCCTGCGGCGCTCGGGGGCGAAGAGCAGGACCAAGGTCCGCTGGCCTTCGCGCCGCTTGCAATGTCGTGGACAATAAAACGAGCGCACCCTTTCATACACTCTGACTGAATCACCAGTAAAAAACACTCTCTCGTTGCGTCAATGCATGCGTGATGGCGTCACTTGGTCACATGAGCGCAGACAGGATGTTATTGTGTAACTTACTGTATGGGCTAGTGTTGATCATAGCTGTTCACTGCCGATCAAAATGTGAACATTTTGCCGCACGCGGCCACAGTTTTAGCCATAAAACAAACATCGGAGATAAAGGGCTTTAAAGATGGGGAAATGCATTGGAGTATACGGAGAAAAACGGCCGCGCGATGCTCTCAGCGTCGACTCGAAGCGACTAGCGGCTAATGGGCTACATCCAGGCGTAGCCCCGACCTAACGGTGAGATATAAAGTTATACTGTAATTACAGTAAACGCGTCCAACGCGTCGTGGGCCTCCAGCGACATCAAAGAAATTGTCGCGTAGACACCTCGTGGGCACCCGCTGTGTTAATGAATCCATCATTTATTGGATGCAAATTAAAAAGGTGAGGTCTTACCTGGAATGGACCGCTAGGGCTGATGTTGACCAAGGCTTTGTTCCAGGTGGGGCCTTGGTGACCAGACTTGGACCAGGCCATCGAGTCTACAGACGCGATGCTTTTCACTCTGAGCAGCACGTTCAGGGTGCCTGGAAAACACAGGAGAGAGAGAGAGAGAGAGAGAGAGAGAGAGAGAGAGAGAGAGAGAGAGAGAGAGAGAGAGAGAGAGAGAGAGAGAGAGAGAGTGAGTTTGTGTTTAAAAGTAGCTGTTCCCTTCTTTGCTTTGATATCTGGTTAAATTAGGAAAATATGTATTTAAATGTTATGAGTAATGACAGCGACATGCAGCCTCTCTCGCTTAAATCTACGTATAATAGATTACCCAGACTGTTTAGCAACCAAATGGCTAATGATGCAGTTGTTAAGTATAGAGCTACAGTACATCTCTCTTTCATTTGATTTGCATTAGGCCTACAATGTCGTTTTGGGTATGCTAATTAGTTGGGCAGAGCCACTGGTAAAAGAAATAAAGAAAAAAAGAAAGTCTGCGAAAATCTGCGATTTCAATGGGTGCTTACAAGATGTGTGGGCCTTTATCTCTGGAATGGAAAGTCCAATCTGCTCAGTTTAAAGCTTGTTGGATGCGTGACTTCGAAGACATTAAGACCCAGGACCATCTAGCTGTGAGGCGACAGCGCCCCGTTGTTCTTCTTTTAACTCCTTGTGTGGTGATGCTTCCCCTGTGTCATCTTACAGCTATTCTCTCACTCTGTATCTAGCCTTTAACTGCTATAATTATGCTGCCGATGGCAGCTGAATTTAATTATGTTGTTTAATTCAGTTTAATTCAATAGAGGTCTACTGTATCTATCTACCGGTAGCTGTGAAATGTCTATTCATTCCTCATTATATATCCTCTCATTATAACCAGTGTTGGGTGTAAGAGCGTTATAACTAACGGCGTTACGTAAAGGAGTAACCTAACAAGTTAGTTTTGCAATTTAGTAGGATCGTTACCAGTTACATTTTCCAAAAATGACGGCGTTAATTAGTTACATTTAAGACCTATAATTGTTTACATTAATTCACAGTCGTGCATGACATGGCAGGGCTTGAGAGAAGCCCGAAAGGATATATCAACGTCATTACATTATCCACGTTGAAGCTGCAGGCAGCCACGCACAGCTGACAGCTTCACAACACTCTGGTAGGCTGCACTCTGTTTTATGTTTACCAAACTTCCTCACGGAAAAAGTAACCTAACAAGTTACTTTTCTCAGTGGTTAACGTAGCACCTTAACGGATTAGTTCTTAAAGGCAGTAACGATGTAACCTAACGAGTTACTATAAAAAGTAACGATACACAACACTGATTATAACATGCTACCTCGGAGGTGCAGAGGTAATGTCTTTACTTTGAATATTTTACTCACCTAATGTAGCACAACCCTTTGATTTATAATATACATGAGTTAAAAGAAAATACACCTCCTCTCCTCTCCTCATCAAAGTTGCGTTCTCCTCAGTAAACTGTACATTTTAAAACAGTGGTGTATGACTCTCATCATTAAAATTAGATGTATCTGTAAGAGGAGCATTGAGGTGTAGAATGAACCAGCTGTTCATTTGGACAAACAGTTGTTCAGCAGTAGCTTCTGTTTTGTCTTGTAAAGTGATGAGAAAGGAAGGTCACCCGATGGAGACATAAAGCAGTGACAAATTAATATTACAAATACTGTGTGGTGTAATTGTTCTCTACTGACTGATGGTGCACAGAGAAGCTGTGTGTACAGATGTGCCCAAAACTATTGCCCACAGTGAAGTATTAATAATTTAACTCTGGGATCTTCAACAGCGGGTCTGGGACCGCTAGGGGGTCCTCAGAGTTACTACAGGGGGGGGGCGCCAAAATTGTGTGATAGGATAATTATTTTAAATGAGCAACTTGAACCCACACATCCCTATTCTGGGGAGAACATTTGCCCAAAATAGCCGATCTACAAGCTCTCAACGCCTCGCAGCGCAAGGCGCTGAGAGTTTGTAGATCGGCTATTTTTGGCAAATAGGTTTGGTGTAGAGGTTGAGTGGTTAAATGTCTGAAAAAACACATTAACACAAATCCAACATAGACTGATGACAGTACTGTCAAACAAGTCTATGAATCCATCTATGAAATCCGAGAAAATCTGCTACACAATTTTATAGAATATGTAGCCTATACTACTTCATCTCCCACTCAGCTAAAGGGGTCCTTGGCCTGAAAACGTTGAAGACCTCTGATTTAACTTATTGTACAGCCTATACTTCACAGTACTGTATTGTACATCCATAGCACTGGACAATATAAATGTAGCTAAAATCTGTACCATTAAAACGCGTAATAAAATGTTCCTTTCTTTGGCCGCATTCACACAGCAGACATTTTCTTCTCACATCATATTCAGAATTTCCCAAACCCGAGCATGACTTGAGGCATGAGAATTATGGTTAATAGGATCCTGCAGGCTTCCCAATAAAATGTACTACTGTAGTTATCAAACTGCATTACCTTACCTAACTCTATCACCATTAACTCAATCACCCGCCTCTCTCTCTCTCTCTCTCTCTCTCTCTCTCTCTCTCTCTCTCTCTCTCTCTCTCTCTCTCTCTCTCTCTCTCTCTCTCTCTTTCTCCCTCTCTCTCTCTCTCTCTCTCTGACAGAGAAAAGAGGACATTGATGAGTGCCGTATTGATTGTTGTGAACAAATGCAGAGGATGTCACAGTGAGAGTGTCAGAGTAACAGAGGAGAGGACTGCATGGGGACAGCTCTATCAGGACCTTGTCTCTGAAGTGGGGAAGACAGCAGTGATATTAATTCAGGCTGGGAGTCATACTCCTAGTATTTAACCATAGTCTCAACTCTTGACTCAGCTCATTGGGGAAACAACTTTGTGCTGGTGCATATATTGCATTTGCATGTACTTCCACCTAAACTCTGAAAGAGAGTGCCTGTTGACACGTTTTTTTGTTTTTTTTGCTGTGGGAAAAGCTAACACAACATCAACATTTTATAAAATAAAATAAAGAAAAATAAGCTTGTTGACGCTACCGATCCGACATAGAAACACATTTTGGAGAAAGACAATTGACAATACTGGACAAGACTATTATACTGGTCCATTCCACATTAACAATGCAGGTGTCAGGTGATGATATCTGTCTCTCACAGGACTATCTCTCTCATCTCATTGTGTATTGTCTTAACAGCTAGCAGGGGTGTCGCACCAAATTCTGGGCCCTGGGTACAAGGATTCACTGCGGGCCCCCCATGAATGTTCTTCATAGGGGGAGGGGTTTAACCCATTTAGACTGGGAACGCATTATTTTGTGCTTTAACTATTGACACATAGCAGATCTACAAGCTCACAGCGCGGCACTGCAAGCTTGTAGATCTGCTATTTTTGAAAAATCGTGAACATTTCTTTAAGACTTTAAATATTAAAAAAAATGTTTCTATGTCAGTGGTGCTCAAACCTTTTCTTGTGAAGGACCCCCAAAATGATATGTATTTGGCCACTGACCCCCATCTCAAAATATAGTTTCAGGGACCCCCCAGAAGCAAAATTTGAGTTACAAATGTTTGCTTAAAAATACATATATTCAAAGATTTGCACTAATTTTCACGACTTTTCAAAAATAGCAGATCTACAAGCTCGCAGCGCGGCACTCGGTGCCGTGCTGTGAGCTTGTATATCTGCTATTTTTAAATAGCTAAAGTATAAAATAATTAAGGCCCCCTCCACCTTGGGCCCTAGTAACTCAGTCCCACTTTTCCCCCCCTTGTGACGCCCCTGACAGCTAGAACCCTCTCTTCTCTCTCTCTCTCTCTCTTTCTCTCTCTCTCTCTTTCTCTCTCTCTCTCTCTCTCTCTCTCTCTCTCTCATTTCAGTCCCTATTGTCTCTCTCATTGTTTTCCGTAGCCTATCCTCCTCTTATATTAACTCCTGACTTGACTCTCTATTGTTTCCATCTCATTCCCCCCTCTTTCATTCTCTTGCCCTCTCCCTCCTCACTTCCCATCTCTCTCTCTCTCTCTCTCTCTCTCTCTCTCTCTCTCTCTCTCTCTCTCTCTCTCTCTCTCTCTCTCTCTCTCATCTGCTGGGTATTCTTCATTAAGAGTCATGCGGTGTGTCTGTGGAAGAAGTGCAGAGTGCCTCTGCCAGGGTGAGGCAATTAAGAGCAGAGCAGATTGGAACAGGCACCAGAACAACAGCGTAAATGGAGTGAGCTGGGTTTAGTGTGAGCCAGTGGTGAATGATAATGACCACCTGGAACAGGACCACGCCTCGCCTGACTGCCAAAGCCTTGCCTCCTTGCGAAGGGGACGAGGCACAAATAGTCTAATACAGGGGTCTTCAACGAGACAGAGATGAAGCAGGGACTTCCACAACCTGTTCATAGATTCCACTTAGTTTCATTGTTTGACAGCACAATCGTCAGTGTATTTTGGATTCATGTCAATTTGTGTTTTCAGATATTTAACCACTTGAACCGTCAATACTTAAAACACTTTCACTCTGTACTTAGTCTGCTCTTTTTCCTCTCTAGACCAAACCTCTTCTGTGAGGCGTTGTGAGCTTGTAGATCGGCTATTTTCGGCAAAGAGGTTGCTATTTTTGGCTAAAGTTCTCAGAATATGGATACTAGGGTTCAAATATGAAAAAGGAGGGAAAAATAACTTTCTATCATTTGGAGGACCCCCTGTAGTAACTCTGAGGAGCTCCTAGGGGTCCCGGACCCCCTGTTGAAGACCCCTGGTCTAATAATAATAATAATAATAATAATGATAAGCACATGAAAAGAGGGTCGATAGAAATAGAATGTAGGGAAGCTAGAGATAGGAAGTACATAGTCTCGCGTGGCCAGAATGTTGACTCCCGCGATTTGCAAATGCTCCCGTCATACAGTCTGGGCAGTAATGTAAGAATGACGACTATCCGGTTAAAGCGGAAGTGAAGCGTCCTCCTCACTTCCGTTTCCGTCTCACATCGCACACATTTATCATCATATAAATAAAAATCATCTCAGCATATTTAGCTTGCGGCTTATAAGAAATTACATTTTAAAATATATTTTCTTGGAACGGAAATGCCAGCTTCCATTACCTGCCGTTCAGGAGCTGTAGTTCCAGACTCTATTTAGCATTCGGAGATAGCGGAATAGTTGTCTGGCTACGCAAGACTAGGAAGTACAGAGCTTAAAGACAGGAAGTAGGGGTGGACAGAGACAGGAAGTAGGGAGGGTAAACAGGGGGAGAGTGTTTTTTGCAGGTCGTTCAGTCCGAGTGTATCAAAAAAGAAACTGGGTTAAGGCAGCGGAAGCTTGTGATCACGTTCAACCCTGAGTCAACTCAAACAAAGGGTCAAACTCGTTCTTACCACCAAAATGTGGAACGCCTTACCGAAGGCCTTAAAGGAGTGTGGTTCCCTAGCAACCTTTAAAATCGCCCTGAAAAACCACTTACAGGCGGAAGCCGTTTGCACCCGGCAATAACAAACCTTGCCCAGCCTCCCCTGACCCTTCTTTGTATTTACCTACAGTATATATTTTTGCACTGTTTTTTTTAAGTCTCTTTTTATTTTATTTCATTTTATCCTGACTATATCTACTGTATAGTACTGTGTTCTATCCGTCTATCATTCAGTGTTATATGAGATACTTCAATAGTTTCCTGTGTAAATAAGCCAAGTGCTTTTCTAGGATCTCCTTTTAGTTGAGCTTGTACCAGTGAACTGTGCCGTCATGAAACTGTACCTTTTTCTATGCAAACTTCTAATAAAGTCTTCAATCAATCAATCAATATTGATTGACTGAGCAGAGGTGATGAAAGTCTGGGGGACGGACATACACCTAAACCTAACCTCAGTAAAACGCTGGTGAATGCTAACCTGGTGAATGCTAACTTGGTGAAATGCTAACCTGCCACCACTGGTGAAATTGAATGCCAACCTGGTGAATGTTAAACTGGTCGGACCAACAGTGCTTAACCCAGTTGCTTTTTTGATACACTCGAACTTAAAGACCTGCGAAAAACACTCTCCCGGCAAACAGAGAAGGGAGGATAAGGGAGGGCAGAGTAGTGAATTAGTGAATTATTATGAATGCACCGAGGATAGGGAAATAGCAAGGGCAGCAAGGATAGAATACACACAGAAATGGCATGGCCTTTCCTGCCCCACTCTATCTCCTTAGACACAGGAGGTGAAAAGAGGAGCACATGTATGCAGTAGTAGAGCCTTTAATGCTTTAAATCAACACTGTTGATGTGTGTGTGTGTGTGTGTGATGTACAGTATACTGTGGATAAAGTTGTCTGTTTTATAAGTCTATGATGAACAGCCCTTCAAATGACCCACTGTATTTCACCAGTGTCGTAAATCACACCCACCCACTCCGTCCACCTTTACACGCACGCACGCGCACACACACACACACACACACACACACACACACACACACACACACACACACACACACACACACACACACACACACACACACACACATACATACAGGAAAATGCACGTACGTGCACACCCCGGCAGAACAAACAAATGCTGTTTGTGTCCTTTATCTCGTACAAACACAATCCCACCAAGCAAGTTCTGTGTGATGAGCTCTGCAAGCCAAGGTCACGACTGGAGGTCACGTTTTCTGACAGAGGTGCACAGATATAAAACCATACAGGACAGGTGGATAAACTGTTTTAGCTATTATGTCAAACGGTGCATGATACAGTATATACCTGTTCAAAGTTTGTATTTTCAATCTTTTGCTACAGCGCCTCCCTTTGGCCAATGGGAGTATGTTTTTTTTTTCTTTGCCCATTTGGCGTGACCCTCTAACCATCTAAGGTTTTGTGAAACGTTGCTGGGCGGTTAAAAATAAATATTTTAGTCAGGAACACTCACGTCTAAGTAGATTTAACCATTTATTGCATGAATGGAATACAGCTAATCTTGGCGTTAAAGGGCTCCGCGTTCGGAGATGTTCCCTGGCTTTTGAGCATGCTATAAGCAAAACCAGGGAACGCAAGCAATACCCCCCCCATAGGGATACAATAGCAGAACAATAGCAATACATTGACATGTAACTTAGTCAAAATCACAGTATTTGAGCTTAACAATACATTGACATGTAACTTAGTCAGACAATCACAAGTATTTGAGCTTAGCCAGACTGATTGTGCAAAGGTGGGGCCTGGGGTGGAGGAGGAGGCAGCTAGCAGCGAATGATTCCGAAGCTTCGGAACCAAGCATAGGTAGAAAAAGCAAGCCGTATTTAAAGGAGCCTTCCCTACTGATTGAGAGCTTTGATTGGAGTATGACAGTCATGTGACGTAATGACCAGCAGATATGTTAATGAGGAATGAGAACAGAGCTGAGTGACAGCTGACTACAGCTGGGCGGGACGACTCCTGTGTCCTGCATAAACTAACGCGGTCGCTTCGATTATATCACCAATCAGCTTCATATTCCTCCAGTGGTCACTAGCAGAGCTGGATTAGCACCCCTGGGGGCTGCTGAAGCACCTCTAGGACCAAAGGCTCCAGTCAAGCCGAGCACATATGGCTACACATCACAGTCTATACAGTCCTATAGTTACCTTGACCAAGAACTGCTAATTCTAGGGTCAGCCTCTGCTTATGTCTGCTGATAAGCATACAATGTTATGTGGTGTTATACCAACACATTGTGAGTTATTTGACATTTCTTAACAAATGAATGGAGCCTGCGGTAGTTATTTTATTTGTGGAAGGCAGGATGTGGTGTTGCTATCTCCCCGGACCCCCTCTTCATTAAGTAGTTAATTTATTCACACTCCCACAGATCAGTCCGTCACCTCATGTTCATTCTCATTGGCTACAAGCTTAATTATCATACGCCCACTTACCCACAATGCATCTCAAGCAGTCTATTTAAGCAACTTCCTGTTCTATGTTCATTCTAGATGTTTAGCTGTTACTACTGGTTGTGCAGCTGTATGTGTTTAAAAAATCCCTCCACCTCCCCGTCCTCCTCCTAAATGTAGTTCTCATGTTATATGTATTGTTTACAGATTGTTCTGTGTTCTATGGATTATGATGTGAGCTCTTAAATCATGCAACTGAAGGTTCAATGTTATGTGCATGTAATCTGTATATCATGCTTTGTTCTGGGGGATTGTGATAAATCAGATTATGTCTCATGTTCGAGCAGATCATTTGATTATCACAGCAGAGCTATGCCAAACTAAGATGCAATATCATTGCATAACTGCTTATATCATTGCAATAAATGGTATGGTTAATCTTAATTGGTGTTGTTCATCCTGAGCTGAAACATATAAAAGAACTGAGTGGTTATGCCTAAAGTGTGAAAAGTTGTGGAAGAATACGTGCAGTTGGGTCCATTTGGTCCATTTTTAAACTCTCCAAGATAAATGAGGATTTTCCTTTGTGCGTGAGTGCATGTGCGTTTGTGCGTGCGTGCGTGCGTGCGCGTACTCACCAATGTGTTTGCCCCTCATGTGGTAGAAGAAGGAGACACAGTACGGGACCCTGGCTGATCCTTTGGGACCTCTCTCTGATGACACGTTGAACAGAGGGGACACCAGGCGCGCCTTGTCACCTGCTGCTCTGGGCCGCGATGCTTCTATGTACATGTAGTAACCTGGAATAAATATATGTACATGAAGTAACCTGGAATAAATATGTACGTGTACATGTAGTAACCTGGAATAAATAAATATGTACATGTAGTAACCTGGAATAAATAAATATGTACATGTAGTAACCTGGAATAAATATGTACATGTAGTAACCTGGAATAAATATGTACATGTAGTAACCTGGAATAAATATGTACATGTAGTAACCTGGAATAAATATGTACATTTAGTAACCTGGAATAAATATGTACATGTAGTAACCTGGAATAAATATGTACATGTATATGTAGTATCCATGAATAAATATGTATATGTACATGTAGTAACATGGAATAAATATGTACATAGTAAACTGGAATAAAAGTATACATGTAGTAACCTGGAATAAATATGTACATGTAGTAATCTGCAATGAATATACATGTACATGTAGTAACTTGGAATAAATATGTACATGTAGTAACCTGGAATAAATATATTATTATGTACATGTAGTAACCTGGAATAAATATGTACATGTAGTAATCTGGAATAAATATATTATTATATAACCTGCAATAAATATATAATTTAGACATAATGTAAAGCAGCATTGAGCCTCCAGACTGCTCACCCTCCTTGGTTCCACTGCGGTCCGTCTCTGGACCGGTATTGGGCGATCGCTTGGGATTCTGGGTCAGGTGGTTCTGCCTCGTCCAATCGAACGTGTCACTTGTTTCCTGGTAGAAACCACAGATCCGATCGTCCTCGAAGCCGCACATGCGGTCTGGTGTGTGTGTGTGTGTGTGTGTGTGTGTGTGTGTGTGTGTGTGTGTGTGTGTGTGTGTGTGTGTGTGTGTGTGTGTGTGTGTTTGTGTGTGTGTGTGTGTGTGTGTGTGTGTGTGTGTGTGTGTGTGTGTGTGTGTGTGTGTGTGTGTGTGTGTGTAGCAGTATTGAGGTGAAGAAAGAGAAAACAATATGAATTGAGTGAGAAGATTCTTTACTAGACAAAGTCAGGCAAAGGACAACCATCTAGGGTAGTTTTTTTACGCATAATTCACACCAGGAACACTGAGAAAATGTTCACAGTGCGAACATTCGAAAAATGAAATGGATTTGGCGTGTCCAAAGTCATGAGTGACAGCTTGTCACCGTGTGTCTGTGTGTTTGTGTCCGCTCCGCTCCCGAGATGAAGAAATGGACTATATCGAAAGTACAGAATATTGATTACAAAGTTTTAAACTAGCGGCTGTAGCAGTGAAATTAATCAAGCTTGAGCAACTGCATGGCCCATTTATTGCCTAAAACGAATAGATTGTTTGCAAACAATTGGTGCCAGACAGAGTGGAGCAACGATCGTCTGTACTTCTCCTGTGTGATGAACGGCTCTTCTGGCTGAGCAGAGCAGCTGGCCTAATCCACTCCGAGCACTAGTGCAGGGCTTTTCAAAGTGGGTGACGGGGCACCCCGGGGTGCCGTGACAGCAGTCAAGGGCTGCTGTGAGATAATTTGATAATAGTTGGAATGTATTTGGACACTTAAGATATATTTAGTACCATTTTAAAGCGAGGCGTTGTGAGCATGTAGATCTGCTATGTTCACAATAGAACCGTGTTATACAAAATGTAATGCCTCAACTCTTAGTGCTCGTCAGGGTGGGGGGTACCCAGTTAAATTATGATTATTTTGGGGGTCGCGGCCTGAAAAGGTTGAGGACCACTGGTCTAATACAGCAGTCTGTTTCCGTACATCTGTACAAGCGGTGTCAAGGTTGTACCTAGATCAGTGGTTCTCGAACTTTTTCATGTAAAAAAGAAAATAATAATTACGTATTAAAGTGTTTTCTCATGGACCCCCATCAGACAATATTTTGTGTTGTTAAAGTTATACCATGTAACTTTTTTTATAAAACAAATCTTAAAATTGTCCTAACTGTTAAATCGCTAAAGTTTTAGAACACCCACTCCGTTATTTTCAGCTTCTAAAGCCTTCTTTATATGTTTTCTATGATCCTGGCCGGGGTCCGGTTTTCGCGGAAAGATAACGCCATCTGCATCATCTGTATACGTTGTGTATACGTTGGCCAATCACATCGCGGATCATACACACACTGTTAAATATTACCAGGATCTCACAATACTTTACATTATTATTTCACAATATAATACTGTATTCTGAATATTACTGTGTAATCACACCATCATCTGTGATAACACAACAAATGACTGTACTCTAAATTGTTATCAGGATTACACAACACTTTACAATATATCTCACAATAAAATATTGTGTTCAGAATGTTACTGTGATATCACAACAAATTACTTGTACTGTGCTGCATTGTGGGATTACATTTCAAATTTATATCCATTGTGAGAGGGAAAGCAGTGAACTGATGGTGAAGATGGAATTATGAAATTATGAAGTCAATTTCAATTCAAAGGAACTTTCAGAAGTCATGTGAAGTTCATAACATTGCTCTGATAAGGTAAGTCACGCTCCTTTTTTACCCCCTCCACCTTAATGACAACTAGTTGTGCTTTCGCGTGTGGTTCAGTCTTGCTCCAGCAATGTATGTGTGCTGCAGGCTCTGAAGCAGCACTGCTTCCCTGCTGACGTGCGCCTGTCGAGCGGCAGAAGACACCCAAGCACACCGGTGAACCGGCACCGAGCGCCACTATGAGCTTGTATATCTGCTATTAGTTAAAGCGGTGTGTGAGGGAAACACACATTTAAACTGTCGAGTTAAATGTGTATTTCCCTTACAAACCACTTCAACTAAATAGCAGATATACAAGCTCATATTGGCGTGCGTCGCTCGGTGTATACGCCAAGCCGTTTCACCAGTGTGCTTGTGTGGTTTCTGCCGCCGATAGGCTGCACGTCAGCGGGGCTTATTTATATCATGTCGGCTGCTTACTAGCTTGCGGACCGTGGTAGGGAACGTTCCCTGCCCGGTTCAATACGGCCGACGCGCGTGGAAGAACTCCCCGCGACGCACGAGTTACAGACCCACACGGGTCCATTTGGTTCCTATATCTATCATTTAGCTGTGGACCATCTGGAACTCCATCACTCGGACGCGATAATGACCGGACACTACTTTGAGAACCACAGACAATCCTTGTGTCAGTTGTAAGTATCCTTACGCCGGGTCCATTTGGTTCTTCTCAACTATATCAATGATAATATTTGCACCGGGGGAGGTTTTATGCTCCAGTGTGGCTAAAAGTTGCTGTTGTAAAAGCAACCGATCCACAAGCCAAGCGTCACGACAAATGGGAGCCTGTAGATCATTGGTTTTCAAAGTGGGGTACGGGACCCCGCAGGAGTCCTTCAGGGAGTTCCAGGGGGTCCCTGGCTAAATTATAACAGGTCCATTTTGTTCCATTTGTACATTCTGAGAGTTAAATTAACATATATCATCTCAGAGATAGAAATACCATTACATATGTCCTGGGGGTCCTTGAAATTAAAATGGAATCACTACAGAGCCTTCAAAATCTTCTCTTATGGGGGTCCCTGGCGTATATCTTTTCAAATGGACGTCCACTGGCTGATAAGTGTTAAATTGGGGTTTGTGGAACCACAAGTTTTGAGAACCACTGCTGTAGAGATGGTCTATATTCGACGGGTGACACCATCAGATTAATGATTGATCATTAGCCTACCTGTGGTGTCCACTGCAGTAGGAGCTTAATTTCCGTCAAAAATCCCGTCATAAGTATAATGTCCTTAAATCTTTATGCATGGATTAAATGTATATATTTAATTGCCTACATTAAAACTTTGTTTTGACTTTGATGGAATCTTCTCGCCCAGTCGCCCCTCCCCTTTCCTCCACATGTGAGACATTATGGTCATTAGGGTGACATAGGGTGATTTTTTCCCCTTAATATCATAATGTAAGCATACCTAGAAAATAATGTAAGTCAGAAAAATACTGGAATGTGTCTGAATAGAGATTTTATTTTTTATATTATCTTCATCAAATAATATTAAAGTAAAATAAACTGAACATTTTGGAAAGATTTCATTTATTTTAAACTGTACCAAAACAGTACATGCCACAGAGTGATAAGCCACTCTGTGGGCATAAATACATTGTGTGTGTGTGTGTGTGTGTGTGTGTGTGTGTGTGTGTGTGTGTGTGTGTGTGTGTGTGTGTGTGTGTGTGTGTGTGTGTGTGTGTGTGTGTGTGTGTGTGTGTGTGTGTATTGTGGAATGCATTTAGCATTTCACCTCTTAACAATATCACACAATGGGTATCTCTGTTCAGGTGATATAATGAAGGATGCTGTCCATTGAATAATAAGATGGGACCACGTGATGGCTACTGCAACTTCAATCTGCAGTATCCTTCCTGAGGATGGCACTTGTACTCTGGAGTTTATCCAAAGGTATTATACTTATAGGCTACTGAAAATGTATTATACTGAATTTAACATTGCTAATAGAATTTGGCATAGAATAATACAAAGTAGATCTAATGTGATTGACAGATTGATTGAGGTTCTAGATAAGGTTTTAGAGGTCCTGGAGAGAGTTTGGTGTCAGCTTGAGATCTCTTGGGCATGGTCAATCATTGAGGTGGTTGTTGTCTTGTCTTATTTATTTTACAGCTGTGTGCCACAGCCACTGATGTGCAGATGACGGAGAAATTACCAAGCACCCCCTGCTTGATTGTCCAAGGTAGATCAAAATAAAGTGAGTTGTGTCACAGTTTGTGATGTTGCTGATCATTGAAATTCTACTCTTGTTCAATTAGCATTTCACCTCTACAATATCACATAATGGGTATCTCTTTTCAGGTGATTTAATGAAGTCTATGGCCTGGATGCTGTCCATTGAAGAGCAAGTGTGATGGGACAACACGATGGGATCATTATTGGATAGCTGTGGTTTTCGCGATCTACTACAACTTCAATCTGCTCCTGAGGATGGTGTGTGTACTCTGGATTGGAGGTATTGTAACACTGAAATTGTACTGAAGCATTGTACTGGATTGCTTGCAACATTGATACTTGAATGTTACTTACTCTCAGTACTACTTTCTTTCTGTGGTGTAGGGCAGGGGTTTTCAAAGTGGGTGACAGGGTGCCGCGAGATCATTTGATAATATTTGAAATGTATTTATTTGGACAAATATTTAGTATCATTTAAACTTGAAGTACAGTTATTTTCAGTCAGTTCTAACCAAAATGGCTATTATCTCAACGTTTTCCTCTCAACCTAATCACTTTTCACTAGTTTAGTACATTTTATGGATGATAAATACAAAACTAACGGTTTTGGACATAAAAGGTTTCCACCCGACAACGATGATATGCTATAAATATAAGGTGCTGGGAGTGAAAATTATAATGTAGGGGTGCTTCGGATTAAAAAGATATTTATGGGGTACCCTGAGACAAAAAAGTTTGGGAACCCGGTGTAGGGTTTACTTAAGGGAAAGGGGAACTGCTGCATGTGCCTTGTATAAACGATGCAATATATGTTTATGTGAAAGTAAAAGTTGTTGTCTTGTCTTATTGTTTACAGGTGCTTCATGGGCATTAACCCTGAGAGAGGCTCCAAATCGAAGAAGCGTGGCGTATCAACCCACACGTGAGCACACTTTTGAGACAACTTGTGGACTTTGAATGGTCGATGGTATTCAGGACTCCAATATGAGACACACTCATACGCATTTGAGAAAACTTGTGGACTTTGAATGGTCGATGGTATTCAGGACTCGAATATGAGACACACTCATACGTGTTTCAGATGCCCTACTCTTGTTTGTCCAACTCCACCAGCCATTATTCTTATCTGGATATGTAAAATTGCCAATATTCTTTGCTGATGCCCTGTCACTTCATTCAGCAATGCTCGCCTCTTCTGTCTCGGCCTGCATGTTAGCAAGGTGCATACTGTAATCATTAGTTTGCTTTGTTCTTACCACTACTGTGTTGCTTTATACCTTCAGGACTTATGTGACTGAGTGCAAAGTTGAGGTGTACTTCACATACTTCGTGCCTGCTGAAGTGTGTTCATATAACACGCAGGAGGGTTGCCAGATTTCTCCCCAAGTTGTGAAGGCAACCTCCATTTGTGTTATATGGACACATTTCACCTCTGTTCCAGCTGGCATGAGGGTGAGTAGATGAGTTATTTTGCAGTTAAAGGAACAGTTCACTCAAAAGTGAAAATGTTGTATCTACTCACCACCATGCTGATACAAAGTCAGGTGAAGTTTTTTTAGTCCACAAAATCACTCCTGGAGTTTCACAGGAAAACAGTGTTGCAGCCTCCTAAATAACTAAAGTCTATGACAACCAGTTTTCAAACTGGCCTCCACACCAGACCAAACTCCAGGAGTGTTTGTAGACTTAACACTTCTACTGAGTAAAGGCTTCATGTGTGGTTCTTCTTTGTCCATTTGAAATGTTGCACTTTGTATTGGAATTGTACAATAAAAAGTTTAAATGAATGAAGTTGTTTTTCCTTTCTTTTTTTCTTTTAGCATGTTTGTGTATGTATGGTAAAATCACAGTTAAGGCCCATTCCCACTGAGCCAGATAACAGATAAAAAAATCTCTTTCTTCAGATATTTTTCCATTCAAAGTGGATGATAGATAGTTAGATACAGATAAAACAATATCTGTCACAGATAAAAGAAATATCTGTGGCAGATATTTTTTATCTGTATCTACCATCCACTTTGAATGGAAAAATATCTGGAGAAAGAGCTTTTTTTGTATCTGTTATCTGGCCCATTGGGAATGGGCCTATAAATTCAAATTTACAACATTTTACTGTATTAGATACAATTTACTGTAAATTTACAGTAAATTACTGCCTACTGAGCTGCCTTACATTCACAGTAATAGTGTAAAAATACAGGCAACTACTGTAATATCACAGTAAATAACTGCAATACATACTGCTAAATCACAGTAAATTACTAACATTTCACAGCTGTGAAATTACAGTAATTTACTGCGCAATATTTACTGTGAAAATTACTGTGAAAGTAATGCAATTATTAGCCAGTAATTTACTGTAAATTTACAGCGAATTATTTTACAGTGCACATGATACACTACCGGCCAATCACAGCTTATCTGCCGTGTCTTCAGGAAGTAGCCTCGCTCAGCTACAGTGTTTACCATGGTGAAGGATTCTTAACCTCTTAATCCCCAAATCCTGGCCAGAAAATTACGTTCTACCATGGTTCTGCCCCTCCACGGATTCGTATCGGTCGCGGTGGTTTGCGGCGCCGCTCCAGTGGTCCGCGGCGACTCCGGGCGAAAAACGGCCGAAAAAAGCAATACCGCTACTGACCACTAGTTTAGCAACTTACACAGATAGCTTTAACTTCTTTTATTTCTTATTTTTTTATATAGCAGATCCACAAGTGAGCTTGTAGCGTTATTTTGATATTTTCAAATAGCCAGTGTATAGGAATAAAGTGATTGAACTCATTTTGCTGGGGATCACCTGGACCCACTTTGAGGAACACTGGCCTAGATCAACGCTCAGCGGGAGCCTCGGTGGTCCGAGCTAAACAAAGCCAGCAGGTGCGCCCGGATAGGGAGTTCACAGGCAGGGACGAGAGGCACAGATGCTTGAGCAGCCTGTTTGTGAACGATTTATACGATTTAGGCAAGAAATAGGCCATGTAGTTGCTCAGTCTTGATTGATTCCACGCCTACAACAGTCTTATTGTGTAATGGCAAGTGTGTCTACCCACTCCACACCTATTATAGAGCAGAGCACGGCATCATTGGCTTTGTTACTCTGTGCAAAAGCACCGCTTCACCTTTTCCTCTGCGTCGATTCTTTCCTAGACAATGTGCACTGAACCTCGCCAGAACGTGCCAGTGAAACAACGCTACTGGTGTGAATTCACCCTTTGTCAGCCTTCTGATTGGTCCCTAACTGACCAACCAGCAGGCTCTTTCTGCCGTGTCCCGCCCTGGTTCCGCCTTTTTTATGTTGAATTTTCAAAAACGTAATTTTTGGACGAATAAAAACATTTAAAAACATGCCCAATCAATACTACTACTATACTATACTACCGATCCTTTTTACTGAAACCAGGTTTAAAATGAGAATTGAATACACAAAATAACAATGTACCGTCCATATTCTCTAGCCAAAACTAGCAGATCTAGATCAGCTATTTTTGGCAAAGAGGTTTGGTGTAGAGGGGAAAAAGAGCAGACTAAGTACGGTGTAAACTGTCAAATGTATTAGGTAATGACGGCTCAAGTGGTTAAATATCTGAAAACACAAATTGTCATGAATCCAAAACACACTGATGACCGTGCTGTCTAATGATGAAACTATATAGAATCTGTGAAAAGGTTGTGGGGGTCCCTGCTTCATCTCTCTCTCAACTAAGGGGTCCTTGGCCCGAAAACGTTGAAGACCCCTGGTAGGCTATAGGGTCCAAGCCCACACATTCTGGGGGGAGACTCCCCTGGACTCCCCTCGCTGACAACAAGGACAGACGCTGCATGTTTGCTTGGAGATGATCTATGGCTATGCTCGACTACACAGGCTCAATTCAATTTACACCGTTGTTCTCCCGGTCTGCTCCAATCTGCCGTTGTTTTAATTGCTTTACCTTGGCAGAGCAGGACACCACCGATGCCAAGGACACACCATGTGTCTCTTAATGAACAAAACAAAGACAAGATGACATTGGGACTGGGACACAGGCAGAGAGAGCGAAAAAAGATGATGTTTGAGGGAGAGGGAGAGTATTGTCACTGTTGGGTGGAAAACCTCTTAACTTCAAAACTGTTACTTTTCGAGGAAATGTGAATTGTTTTGACCTATTGTTCCAACGGGTTCAATGCAGGGGCGTAGCCAGAATTTACCAACTAGGCCTGGCACAATGTGGGTGGGCACAGATGCATCGGCAATTTTAAAATAGCGAACATTTAAATATTTACAGGGACACAATACAGTCATTCGTCATGGAAGAAACCCACAACATTTAGAAAAGTAGCCTAAATCCCCGATTTACAAACTCTACAAACGCATCGCAATGCAGCACATTGTGAGCTTATATAATAGCAGGGGTCTTCAACAGGGGCTCCGGGAACCCTAGGGCGTCCTCAGAGTTACTACAGGGGGTCCTCCAAATCTTCCAATACGTTTTATATTAACAACTTGAACCCTAGTGTCCATATTCTGAGAACTTTATCCAAAAATAGCAGATCTTCAATAGCCGAGCTTGTAGATCGGCTATTTTCGGCAAAGAGGTTTGGTGTAGATGGGTAAAAGAGCAGAAAAGGGGCATTTCACTTTAAAAAAAAATCATTTGGTAATGTTATCGTCTAATCATGCACAACATGAACAGTTTTTCATTTGCTTGATACAATAATTAGATATTAGATGTAAATGTTATCAAGACCTCTAGGCCCAGGGACCCTCCCCATACACACCGATTGTAACTTCAAACTTCATTTTAACCATGATAGATTCATTTAAAAAACACCCATTATTGTTTTCGGGTGACTCATAATACCTTCCTAATACGTGAGCAGGCCGTGTTTTTTCGATAACTTTTTTCATGTATTTTTAATAATTCTTTGGGAAAATGTAAAACAGTAAATACAATAAAAAAGTATTAAAAATAAATTCGAAAGGTTATCAAAAAAACACAGCCTGCTCACGTATTAATGGGGTATTAGGGTTAAAATGGAGTTTGAAGTTACAGTGGTTGTGTATGGGGAGAGGCACTTTGCCTGGAGGGCCGAATAACATTTACATCAAATATCTAAATATTGAATCAAGCAAATTAAAATCTGTCCAGGGTGTTCATAAAAGCCTGATTAGACAGAAATTACCAAACGTTTTTTTGAAAGTGAAATACCCCTTAAGTACAGAGTGAAAGTTCAAGTTTATTAAGTATTGATGGTTCAAGTGGTTAAATATCTGAAAACACAAATTGACATGAATCCAAAATACACTGATGATTGTGCTGTCAAACAATGAAACTATGGAATATTTGAAAAGGTTGTGGGGTTCCCTACTTCATCTCTCTCTCAGCTGAGGGGTCCTTGGCCTGAAAACGTTGAAGACCCCTGGCTTATAGATCAGCTATTTTTGCTACTCTTGCGTGACACTCTCATACGACGAAGAAGGACATTAATTTACGGGGGAAGAAACAAACATAGACAGTAGAGTTACGGAGATACATTTTTTTTTTTGTCAGACAGGGATGATAATGAGAGAACGAGTGAGCATGATGGATGGAGATCTGTGTGAGGGGGAGGAATACAAGCAGAGTGGGATGAAATGTCATAATGTTGGTTGAGGGGGAGGAGCTATTTAAATATTCAAATGACTTCCACTGTGATGAGCTGACCATTGGCCCATTAATGTTAAAAGCCCCGGGCCATTAACCTTGCCTCAAACAATCCTTCATCCTCCAATCACAACAAACCTCCTGCACCATTTAAACTGGTGTTTTCCCATTAGCACCTTGCTCCCCACCCCACCCCCCGTACCCAACTCCTCCCGTTTATTAAAGAGCACAGAGTGTTGCCATGGCCACCTTTGTGTGACCTTCGGCTGACACTGCACTGTCACAGACGAGCCTGACTAGTTATCGACTCAATTAAAATGGTGAATGGTCTGCATATTAGTGCAGGGGTCTTCAACAGGGGGTCCGGGACCCTTAGGGGGTCCTCAGAGTTACTACAGGGGGTCCTCCAAATCTTGGTGTGATTTCTTATATTTGAACGCTAGTGTCCATATTCTGAGGACTTTAGCCAAAAATAGCAGATCTACAAGCTCACAACGCCTCGCAGCGCTTGTAGATCGGCTATTTTTGGCAAAGAGCTTTGGAGGGGGAAAAAGAGTACTAAGTACAGTGAAAGGTCAAGTTTATTAAGTATTGACCGTTCAAGTGGTTAAATATCTGAAAACACACATTAGTTCTGTTCGGGTCATTTTGACCCGTTTTACATTTTCATTTGAAAGAAAAAGGTATAAGTTTATATTTTTTCCACCTGAAACTCACTGTGCCAAATTTCATGCCTTTATCGTAAAGTGCACGATTCCATCAAAATACTGCCCGAAACACCCGGACACTTTGACACAAATCCAGGAGGAGCCGGGATCCAACCAGGGATAGAACAGGAAACCTTTTGGTTCCACGCTCTACTTTCCAAATTCCACCATACACTGCTCCTTCGCCACATGACGAGAAAACCCAATCATGTGAAACAGACAGAGAGAATACAGTGGGAGGGGTGAGAGTAAAGAGACAGCAAGGTTCTCACCTGAGGGTCTTGGGTAAGTGTAGGCTGTAAGAAAACAATGAGACACAGCTATGGTTATCATTCACATAGCAGCATGATTACCCCGTTTACACCTGGCTTTAAAATACTTGCTGGGTTATCGGTATCAACCTGAGTGTGCTTATTTGCATAAAAACTCAGGTGTAAATATACCGGGGATGTACCGGGGATAGATTGTTTAAACAGCCTCTGGAGGACGTTTAAATGTTGTGGCGATGCCATCTGGCAACTGAGACATATATTTGATGACAGGCATAAAGGAAATTTATGTGGATAAATTACATCCAAAAGCTATCTGGATACATTTTACATAAAATGCCAGGTGTAAATGGAAGCCAATGATGGAGCAGTTACACATTAACTCATAAACTCGTAAAATAATTATAGTCATAGTCATGTTGAATCATAGCAGAAAATCCACCCTGAAAATCTACACAGCACAGGTTCTGATACTGTAAATCTTGTCAAACCATGAAGTGCTGCAAGACATCAGAGCCCAATGTGAGTTTGAATTAACCCATTAAGACCGTCTACCAATGCTTTCTACATTAATAGTTCTCATAATTTCAATATAAAAAAGCATATGTACAAGCTTGCAGCGTGGCACAAAATGACACACTGTGAGCTAGGGCATTCACGAATAGTGATGTTTAGTATTTGAATAGTCGAATATTCGATAGGATATATATATATATATATATATATTTATATTTTTTCATCCAATAAAAACAAGCAATTCTCGGTCTAGCAGTGGCAGTTGCATTAGCTGTCTCTTCTTCCATCATGACATCGAGTTTGCCGGCTGGCCGCTTTTTTCCCACTGGTAAATTGTTCCGGGAGACGAAACGTGACGCATGACATCAGTATAGAGCATTAACCAATTCATCCACCAGGGGCATTGACAACTTATTCTTATGACTTCCACCAAGCTGTATAAACCATGAAGAAATATATTTTTTTTTAAAGAGAGAAAAATAGAAAAAAAAGAAAGAAAAAAAGTGAATATTCGACTTCGATGAACAACGTCGAATAGTGACTTTGATATTCGAATATTTGAATATTCGGTGAATGCCCTACTGTGAGCTTATATATCTGCGATTTTTGAATACCCGACGCTAAGAACACAGCTGGAATGAAGCGTGACGCACGTTCAGAGTACTGGATGATGCGAGTGATGTAGTCTCCAGTGCTGTAGGTGGTGATGGGGGCCAGACGGACCTCGTAGGACACCGGGATGCGGAGGTCCGTTATGGCGTAAGACAGCAGCACGCCCTTCACTGGTTCCACGCCCTTCAGGTCAATCTGCTTTGACAGCATGCTCTGTTTGCTCAGCTTAGGAAGGAAAACACACACACACACACACACACACACACACACACACACACACACACACACACACACACACACACACACACACACACACACACACACACACACACAGGGAGATAAAAGGAGAGGATAATCATTAGAAAGTGAGACAGACTTCAGAGAGAAACATAAGGTTTGTGAGTCAGAGAGGGTATGTTTTTTTTTCTCTCCTCTCTTCTCATATTCTCCCATTGGTGGATTTGATCAAGTCATCTTCATCTCACCTCTCCTCCTCCTCTAGCTCAATATAATTCATGGGGTTTTTATAGACTGGAAAGTGAACTGAGTTATATGAGCTTTGTGACAGCAGAGTTACAGCTAGTGGCATCATAAAATGCAACCACATATCCCATCTGGAGGAGTTTACAACATTAAATGCCAGTACAAGGCTGGTGATACACAGGGGATTTGTTTTTGTTTTTCTGGTGGGCAAGGTAAGTAGGAAATGTTCAAAGAACCTGTGAAAATATCCCCAATGCGTCAACAGCATGCACAGAACTGATTAAAGCCACAATGCTGAGGCAACGTTTGCGCACTGTTGCCCGACGACAGAAGGTGCCCAAAACATTACTTTCAAAATGCCGTCAATTATAATGATTGAAAGCAGCAAGGAAGGAATTCTGGAGCAATCAGGATGTTGAGGCACTTGAGAGAAGTACACGAGACACACAGGATAATGGTCATGTAGTTCAATGACAAGGAGCTCAATCGGCTGAGGTTCTGGACAAGGTTGACGCCCCCCTAGGCTCGCGATGCAGAAGGGAGAGGGAGAGTGGGAGACCTCTTGTGTCAAGCACGTCTCCGCTGAAAGCACGGTGGTAGCGGGCGATGTGAAAATAAAAAGAATAAACACTTCTTTGGTATTTTCCCCCTTTTTTTCCCTGCATAGTACTGCGCTTTATTTGTCTGTCATTCTATGTTAAATGCTCGTCTCCGCTGAAAGCACAGTGGTAGCGGGCGATTTGTAAATAAAAAAAATAAACACTTCTTTGGTATTTTCCCACTTTTTTCCTGCATAGTAGGCCTACTGCGTGTGTAAATAAATAAAAAATAAACCCATCTTTGGTATTTTATGAAAATGTTCCCTGCCATGAAGGGAGCGTAGCCAAAAGCTCCCAAGCCGCGAGGGGGCGTCAACCTTGTCCAAAACCTCAGACGATTTAGCTCCTCGCAGTTCAATGCCCCTTCCTCTTGCAAACCTCCGCTCTGGAAACACTAGCCATGCAGCCCCCCCCCCCCCAAGCTCGAACATGGGCTCCCAGGCTTTCTGTTCAGTTGCCCCTCGACTGTGGAACTCACTCCCAGACCAGCTAAGATCCTAACATCCTCGTCTGGATTAAAGACTTTCCTTTCTAACAAGAAAGGAGAGGTGGGTAGGACCCAGGTAGAACCCACTTAGAGCCCACATGGGCTAACCCAAACGGGACCCTTATGGAAACCGTGGACATGCGCACTTGGGGCCCATATAGGGAAGAAGCCCACCTCGTACCCATATGGGACCCATGTGAGCGTGCTGGCTGGGATAATGTCCAAACAGAGGTCAGAAAAAAGGTTAACAACGAATCATATGTTGTGATGTCAAGCGAAGCACGACCAATCATGTCTGATTGGACGTACAGTATCCAGCCTTACAACCCGGATAACATCAGTGAAAAAGTTTACAAAATACAGGTTCACTTTGCTGGCAAAAGTGTCTCTGACCACTTTCTCTTATACGTCCTCTCTCTCTCTCTCTCTCTCTCTCTCTCTCTCTCTCTCTCTCTCTCTCTCTCTCTCTCTCTCTGCCCCCTCTCTCCATTTAGCAGTGTATGCTAGAATAAATACATCTTTCTTCATGCATTATTCATTGTGGTGAACACAATAAAAAAGTTAGCTAACAATATGGTGCATTGACACTTCAAAACAAAATGAAATGGGTTTCCGTCACATTCCGTCACGTGTGTGTGTGTGTGTGTGTGTGTGTGTGTGTGCGCACACACACACACACACACACACACACACACACACACACGCACGCACGCACGCACGCACACACACACACACACACACACAGCACCTGACAAAGCTCACAGTGAAATGTGTTGTTCATCGTCTCTGTTCTCTGGCGTGTGCAGTTCCTCCCTTGTTACAATGTTAATATGTACATGTATGTACGTATATGACTATATAACTGGTATTTTTCTATCTTTCAGCGTGTGCTCCATTTGAACAGAGTCAGTGTGGTATATATATTCCACCCACAGACAGGCGCTCCATTAGCTGTGCATCTACTTGTGATCCCAGCTACTCAGACGACCTGACAGTCATCTCTATGTAGTGCATTAACCAGCATTAGAAAAGATGTGGAGGCTACACCATTATAACACCCACGGTAGTGGTGGGTGGTGGTGATGGTGGTGGTGATGGTGGTGGTGGTGGTGGTGGTGGTGTGTGTGTGTGTGTGTGTGTGTGTGTGTGTGTGTGTGTGTGTGTGTGTGTGTGTGTGTGTGTGTGTGCGTGTGTGCTTTAACCCGCTTTTTAACACGTAGTATAAAAATACATTGATTGTTTTTTAGCCTTTTTCTGTACACTCAGTGTGTGGTGTGTGTGTGTGTGTGTGTGTGTGCGTGCGTGCGTGCATGCATGCGTGCGTGCATGCGCGTGAGAGAGAGAGAGAATATATGCACAGAATGCACTGAATATGTATGTAAATTATGCATGCGTTTGATTTAATGTGCTGTTTCTAATTCATCATGCATATATTTTCTTTTTAATTTCTCATATATATGATAATGGCTCTGTGTTTGCCATGGAGTTTGTGTGTCTGCTATCTTCGCAGAGAATGGGCGTGGTGCTCCCCATGCATCCAGCTGCAAGTGGAAAACATCCCAGAAGTCATGCAACTCATAGTGCATCGCACATCGCTCTGCAAAAAGCATGATAATATAATCACACATCACTTTTTAGGTTTTCTTCCTGATTCCTGAGGACCGCTCAATAACCAATGAAACCACAGCATATAGCCACCCATCAACAACAACAAAATGGACTTCAAGAAACAATACAAGTACAAGCAGCGAAATCTTGATGGGACTTGTTCTGCTAAATTGTGGTAAAACAGTTGACAAAATATCTGCCTGACTTGCTAAACAAATGACTAAAATATGGGGGCAAAAATCTGCTTTGATTTATAACTGTTCTGCCCTAAACGTCTATATCAGGGGTCAGCAACCTTTTTTAAATTAAGTGCCATGTTTCTATTTTCCAGATAGTCAGTGTGCCATGTCAACATACATTTTAATGACACCGCTTAAAAATTCAGACATATTTTGATTGTCAGGACATTGTTATAATGATCATAGTGACTCAGACCTATCTCCCCGACTCCCTCCCCAGTTGTGTGCAGGATGTAATTTGCTGCAAAGTATTTAACTTAATTTAATTGACTTTAAAATACAAATCCTCTCTCTCACACTTCTGCCAGTATGCCAGTGATCACCCTCCCCTGTGCCAATGTTGGCACCCGTGCCTAGGGTTGCCTACCCCTGGTCTATAATCTCAAATATACAATTTGTGCAAGATAATGTCCAAAACGGTACATTATGTGCTTTGGTGGTGAGTGAGTATTTTCAAGTTAAGACCGTTGACCTGGCAGTTGGGTCATTGTGAGACTGTTGACCTGGCAGTTGGGTCATTGTGAGACTGTTGACCTGGCAATTGAGTCATTGTGAGACTGTTGACCTGGCAGTTGGGTCATTGTGAGACTGTTGACCTGGCAGTTGGGTCATTGTGAGACTGTTGACCTGGCAGTTGGGTCATTGTGGGACTGTTGACCTGGCAGTTGGGTCATTGTGAGACTGTTAACCTGGCAGTTGGGTCATTGTGAGACTGTTGACCTGGCAGTTGGGTCATTGTGAGCTCTGACAGCCTGAGGGGAAAACACCAGACTGTATGTCGTGCACCAATAAATTCAACTGCTACCAATCTTCATCATCATCATCATCATCATCATCCTGGCCAATGATTAAGTAAAACTCCAAATAACACCAAAATAACACCAATAAGGTGAAAGTGCTACTTTGTGAAGCATGGCTTTTAAAATTCCCCTGCAGCGAGAGAGAGAGAGAGAGAGAGAGAGAGAGATGGATGAGGCGGAGGGATGGAGGGTCTCGTTGAATTAACATTAAAAAAAAAACTTCGGTGAAAAGCACGCCTTTCGGCTGCCATGCAAATAAGGCTTTATCAGAGTCCGAGGTGAAGAGCAATCACCTCAACTTTTAGGTGATAAGCTATCACCTAAAAATGTGAAAACAAGTGGAAGTCATCATAGTCACAGACTCACGGTGAAGTCCTATCACTGTGCCTCTGAAACCAGGGGGTACAATCAGTCACTAGGGTGATGGGGAGATATGTAAAAAGGTAAAAACAGAGGAGAAATGTCTATATAGGTCCGCGGTGATGGCTCTTCACTGCGGCTAATGATGTAATGTTGTAGTCTTCTGACTTTAAAAGACTACACCGCGATGATAGCTTATCACCACAGACTGTACTATGATAGGGCCATAAAAGTGGTGTAAAAAGTACTCAAATGTTAAAAGTAAAAGTATCAATATTGCAATGTAGAAATACTCTGTTAAGTAAAAGTCTGGAATTAAAAATGTACTTGAGTAAAAGGTACTCATTCATTATGCGGATGGTCCCATTTCACAAGTTTTCAAATGTATGAACTGTCTAAAAATCGAAAATAGCAGATCTACAAGCTCACAATGTGTTGCATCGCAACACATTATGAGCTTGTAGATCAGCTATTTTCAAATGGATATATGCCAATATATATATATATATATATATATAGGGCCGAAGTGGTAGTGTATTTTGTAATAATAATCGAAATCTACAAAGTAACTAGTAACTAAAGTTTTCAAATAAATGTAGTGGAGTAAAAGTAAAAGTATTGGAAATTCGAAATACTCAAGTAAAGTACAAATACCTCAACATTGTACTTAAGTATAGCACTTAAGTAAATGTACTTTGTTACTTTACATGGTCAGCAGGTGAACTATGTATAGAACTATAGGTGATCTAATATGCTTACATGTCTCCCCAGACAGACCCGCGCAGCCGTTGTCATTTTGCATGTGCTAAAGAGATTGAGTGCCAAGGCGTTAAGGAGAAGAGCGAGGGAAAGTGTTGCAGGAATAGATGGCTTGTGAAATTGAGACAGTATTACATTTGTTCTTGCACTCTATTTAACAGAGGAGGGGACCGCTGAGATTCACTGTCGCTCTTTAATTTGCATCTCATTTCGTTCCTTCGCACCCGTTTCACACGCTTGGTGTTGCTGTCTCACACTTTCCTTCAGTCTCCCACTGTCTGTCTGTCTGTCTGTCTGTCTGTCTGTCTGTCTGTCTGTCCTTCACTCACATGTGCATCATGTTCTCACATATACGGTATACGTACACACACACACACACACACACACACCCACACACACACACACACACACACACACACACACACACACACACACACACACACACACACACAGAAGACATCTAATTAAATGAGCATTTACGAGGTCCTAAACTGCCGTTTAATGTCTCTCATCATTTAAAAACAGTAGAGGTGACAACCAGCTCAAACCGTTCATCAGCTCCTTCCCAGAAGTTTTTT
This sequence comes from Nannobrachium achirus, assembly GCF_963921795.1. Classification (NCBI taxonomy): domain Eukaryota; kingdom Metazoa; phylum Chordata; class Actinopteri; order Myctophiformes; family Myctophidae; genus Nannobrachium; species Nannobrachium achirus. The sequence continues at coordinate 42,792,694 of NC_137816.1, read as the reverse complement.
TCTTTTTCGCGACTAGGGAGCTTAGCCCTTTGCAAACCTTCAAAACCATCAGAATAGAAACCAAACAACAACACCACAACAACATGCAGCCCATGTTTCAAGGTGAATCCTACCAGACTAGGATAGTATTGTCTCCGCAAGGCCGAAGGCACCCTGTCTGTCTGTCCGTCCATCCGTCCGTCTGTTACCAGCTTATCTCTGGCACCGTTGGCCCGGTCACTGCCAAACTGTGCACATACACTCCCTGAATGCCAATCCACATGGGCCTGTTCTAGCGCCACCATGAGGCCTAATTTTGCATGTCAACATTTTGGACAGTACTCCTACTGATTCTGTCCGAAAGTCACGTCATGTGATCGACTAAAACATTTCTCAAATCATGAACACAGCATACAATTTTGATGTTTTTTTTATCAGCTTCATGGTGGCGCTATAACGACTAGTTTTTTTCTTTTTTCTTTTTTTTTTACCTATTCACGTTATTCCTGGCCCTCTCTATGGAGGCTGCCATTTTCTTTTACAGGGCAAAACATCTTTTCACTTCCTCCCAAGTAAGGAAGTTACAGGGAATTGTCTGTTGCCAAATTTTGCCAAAGAAATAAGCCCAACAGAAGCAACTAGGCTACTACTTTACATTTACATTTGAAAATAGCAGATCAGCAAGCTTCCTATGTGTCACATTGCGACATATTGTGAGCGTGTATATTTTCTATTTAAAAACTATTGAGGGAAAAACATATTTTGAATATTTTTGAAACATTTTAACAACATAAATCTGTGTGACGGTCCCTGGCACCACATATTTTCAGATGGGGGTCTGCGACTGTGGACAAATATGTTAATCTGGGGTCCTTGATATGAAAAGATTTGGGAACCACTGGTTTAAAAAAATATAGGAAAGTAAGCCCAATAAGCAACTATACTATTTTTTCAAAAGACACTAATTGCTTATTATAAGCAGACATGGCAACCCAGGTACATACAGAGCCCAGAGCCCAGAATGCCAACTACTGACACTTTAATGCAAGGTCAGGCCAGCTTTTTCAGCCTCCGCCTCTTTCAGGATATGAACCGGAAGCCGGGGCCGGGGCCAGGAATAACGTGAATAACTCCACCAATCAGTGTCAAACTTTGTATGTGCAAGGAAAAAAGTAAAGGAAAACCCTTTACCCTGCATTATTCACATCTGACTTTCATAGCATCACCAGAAAAAACTTTTAAATATTATTCCTTCAGATTTTATACCTAAAAATCATGCGAATCAGTACACACTCTATAGGGATGTGATCAAGACGGTTAACATTGGCTTCCAAAGTTTGCAGGATTGGTCAGTTTCTAACAAAATGCCTCAAATCATGAACGCAGCCTGTTCCGTGAAATTTTGAATGCACATTCCCACTAGGTCAAGGAGCAAATGCCACCCTTTTCACATTGGCCTGTTATAGCGCCACCAACAGGTCGACTTTTGCTAAACACATCTTTGGAACAAAATGCCTCAAATTATGGATGGATGGATGGATGGATGGAGCATTCGCTACAGGGAGATGGAGTAACTGGAACGCTGAGATGTTTACTCTGACAGGAGGCTAACGCCATGCATTGTGTTGTTAGCTTGAAAATCTATTATTTTTAGACACTCTAAATGAGGCTTCATATTTATATCTTGTCTCCCAACAGTCTTTGCTAACTCAGACAAGGAGTCAAGTCTTCAAGTAAGAGAGCAATTCATCCACACGGAAACAAGCTGGCAGACTCCACATCCTCTGCCCTCTGTGTGCGGATACACGTGCGCGCATGCCTGCAAACACAACAACACTCAAGCACTTTTACACATGCACACATACACTCAGGAAGTCCCACTGTGCAGCTGTATAATTCATAATGAGTCTTTGTCTCTTATGATTCAGGGCCTGTTTTCTATGAATAGATGATTACTCTGCTGTTTCACACAAAACTAGAATCTCACTCTCAGCCAAAAACTCGCAGAGAGGTTCTCGTCATGAGGTAGGGGGCCTCTAGGAGGACACCAGCACATGTCATGGAGCTGTGGGGTTGGGCCAGAGGCAGACATTAGGGTCACTAATATTCAAGTCACAGTTCTGAACAGCAGCAAAGTGGGGGATTCCATTTATTTCCTGTAGGGGACCCCTCACTACAGCGGAAATTGAACTGTTCACATTTGCTGTAGAACTGTACATGGTGGCAGGGAACTGTCCATGGTGGCAGGGGAACTGTCCATGGTGGAAATGTCCATTGTAGAACATTTCATAGTAGCAGTGGAACTGTCCATGGTAGCAGTGCAACTGTCCATGGTAGAATATTCCACATTAGCAGTGGAACTGTCCATGGTAGAATCTTTCATAGTAGCAGTGGAACTGTCCATGGTAGCAGTGGAACTGTCCATGGTAGAACCTTTCATAGTAGCAGTGGAACTGTCCATGGTAGCAGTGGAACTGTCCATTGTAGAACATTTCATAGTAGCAGTGGAACTGTCCATGGTACAACATTTCACAGTAGCAGTGGAACTGTCCATGGTACAACATTTCACAGTAGCAGTGGAACTGTACAGGTATATGGTGGAATACCATGTACATACAGTAGATGTCCTTTGCCACTGTGAATAGTTAATTAGTTAATTAAAAACAGAGGCAAAGGACATCTATGTACACAACTACAGTATAAACTGACTGAGTTTAGAGCAACAGCCAATGGAAGAGCAGAGTCTATGTCAAACACGCACTGGTGGGCTTCTCATCTCCCATGTTGTAGACCAGATAAATGTATTTGGCCGCAGACCCCCATCTAAAAATATTGTGTGCCAGAGGCCCTCATAAAAGATTTGTATTGTTAAAATGTTTATAAAACATTCAATTTTTTTTAAAGATTCTTTGAAAATAGATTGAGCGTTTTCAAATCTATGTCTATAGGTTTAAAGTGGTTAGGGTTAAGCCGAGTTTAATTTAGCTGGGGACCCCCTGGAATCCCCCAAGGGGGGCCTGGGGGTCCCTGGACTCCACTTTCAGAAACACTGTTGTGGATGAGCATAAATAGAGTATGTAAATACCTCATTGGCTCCTTTTCACTGGAGCAATGAATCATCCCGGCCGTGCCGCTATGTACTGTAGCCTATCTTTATTTAAGTCTATTGAGACAGAAGGTCTCCCCACAATTAAAATAACCAAAACTCTCTACTTTTTTCAAGCACTTTTGTTAGTTACAAATGTCAGAAATGTAGTTATGATACAGGACATGTTAAATTAGAAATAGTGGATGTGGTTTTTCATAGTGAAACACATCTTAAATTCATGGATATTAAACGCACGACTCAGGCATATTGCTTGCAGTGGAATTATGGCAAGCTGACCCAGCTAATATGGAAGCAGCGTTGACACATGGCCCCAGTGGTCAGTGTGGTGTGATTGCAGATTATCTCACATACTAAAGGTCGATCAACATCACATTTGTCTTGTGCACACTAAAAACAGGGCCAGAATGTCCAAATACTCCTCCGTTTCTATGTCTGACTATATCATCTCTTTATGCAAAACCACAGATAAATCATCCCTCCAGGCTCTAGTTCTCTAACTGGCCCAATCAACGGGCGGTGTTGCTGCATGAAAACAAACAAATCCCAATGCCTCCCATCTTATATCATTACAGCCAGGAACATTTTGGCTTTTATGTTTTACAGTTGTTCCTGTTTGAAACCGCTATAATTTGTCGCAGAAATGCCTGCCTTTGCAGAGAGAGAGAGAACTTTCACAGCATTCCCCAGCCAACAGGAGCTTATTAGGACATTTGTTATCAGAACAGAGCTCAGAGCTCTGTTCATGATTGCTGCAGAAGTTTTTTCTTTTTTTTTCTGTCATAAACATTGGCTGAATTAAGCGCTCAATGAAGGTATGCAGAGTGAAGGTATAATTGTTCTGCAATCACTTGTGACTAAAACATGAGATTATGATTATGATAATGTCCTTCATCCACAGTCTCTGGGTGGTATTTGTCAAAAAGGAAAATGTTGGCTGTTTTAGAGACTAGAGCCCCTTTTCCACTGCAAGGTGGAACCTGAACCTATTTTTTTGGTTCTGATTTTGTTTCCATCGCGAACGGCCGGTTCCAGACGAGGTTCCTGGAACCTTTTTTAGGTCCTGCTCTTGATGTAGTACTAAACTTTAGTTCTGGGAACCTATGGGAGGGGCCAGCGCTGCTGGTCTTTTTTTTTATTTATTTTTTATTACCTTCCCGGTTAGTTCTGGTTATATGGAAATGTAAGCAGAACTTGGTCCCGGAACTTCACAGGTTCTTGAAAGTTCTTGGTTCTGGAAAGTTTTGGTTCTAGTTCTGGGTTGGCCCTACAGTGGAAATGCAGTGGCTTCAGAAACCAAGTATAGGTAGAGAGCCGTATTTAAAGGAGCCTTCCCTACTGATTGAGAGCTTTGATTGGAGTATGGCAGTCAAGTGACGCAATGACCAGCAAATATGAGAATGAGGAACGAGAACAGAGCTGACTGACATCTGACTACAGTTGGGCGGGACAACTCCCGTGTCCTGCATAAACTAACGTTGTCGCTTCAATTACCAGTTGTTGATAATAAAGAAGGATCCTTGGGGCAAGAGTGTTGAAGCTCAATGCTGGAGTGTTGGGAAGAGGAGCGCACCTGTGTGTCTTTACCATGGAAATGCATGGCAGACAGGCACTGCCAGCCAGTAAGGAAAAGTAAGGAAATGTCTTTACCTAAGTAAAAGTATCAATACTGCAATATAGAAATACTCTGTTACGGTCAAAATGTACTTGAGTAAAAGTACAAAAGTGTTGGCATCAAAATGTACTTATAGTACCAAAAGTAAAAGTACAAAATGTTTGAAAATAGCCGATCTACAAGCTCATAACGCGTAGCATCGCGACGCATTGTGAGCTTGTAGATCGCCTATTTTCAAATAGCCACGGTATAAAATAACATGGTTTATGTATGTTTTATAGTATTATAATTTATATCTTCAAAGTAACTAGTACTGTAACTAACGTTTTCAAGTAATTGTAGTGGAGTAAAAGTACAATATTAGGATCCAAGATGTAGTGGAGTAGATTTAAAAGAATTGGAAATTGGAAATACCCAATAAAGTACAAATACCTCCAAGTGAGAGTGTGTACAGTACCTAAGTAAATGTACCTAGTTACTTTACACCACTGCTGCCAGCTCAAAAAAACACTTTCTGTGAACATGGCCCTTTAAAAGGTCCAAACCAGAGGGCCTGTGTGAGGCATTGTTAATTCACTGCAGGTTTCTATTGATTAACCGTCTACTCCCAGACCGCAGAGCTGATATCCCCCCCAACTTATGAACACCCACGTTTACTTAGCCTGTTTACACCACCTAATACACACTGCAGCTGTGTGGCCAGTACCTTCACCTTCTGCCTCTAGACCTGCTGTGTAATCGCCCAGGTCGATCAAACCACGTTCGCCATTTAGGAGCCGAAGTTTGGGAGCACCGGTGGTGAGGCGCTATCCATAACAGTGGTCCTTTATAGTCCATGGGCCATACAAGATGTCGCTATCGGAAAGGTGGCAAAGGTTATCATGCATTTTTGAAAAGCTCTATATCTGTAGATTATAATTTGGTATGATAACCCTTTCTGAGACACAGCTAAATTGGTGTTATCAGTCGCTAGAGTTGGTGTCCCATTAACTTTACATTACAGGAAAAAAAAGCTATAGCTGAATCCATTGCAATTCATCACTTTTCACACTTTTGTGTTTTAGCCCAATGAATGTTTTTTATGCAAAACAGATGTTTGCAATGGATTTAGAATCATGAAAAAACCCTAGTTTGACCCCTCATGTTACTTAAAGCAGATTACGTTTTTGCTTTTTTTCCCTGTAATGTAAAGTTAATGGGACACCAACTCTAGCGGCTGATAACACCAATTTAGCTGTGTCTCAGAAAGGGTTATCATACCAAAATATAATCTACAGATATAGAGCTTTTCAAAAATGCATGATAACCTTTGCCACCTTTCCGATACCGACATCTCGTATGGCCCATGGACTATTATGGCAGTGGTTCGCAAAGCGGGCTCCAGGGACCCCCAGCCCCAGGGCTTCCATGTGGTCCCCAGCAAAATTAGTTCATATATAGCTTCAACCACTTTAACCCTATACTGCACATTGGCTCACAATGCGTCACAGCGCAACATGTTGTGAGCTTGTAGGCTATTTATTTTTAAATGTATTGGAAATACAGTGTGTGTGTGTGTGTGCGCGCGTGCGCGCGTGTGTGCGTGCGTGCGTGCGTGCGTGCGTGTGCAGGCGCGCGTGCGTGCGTGTGTGTGTGCGTGTCCTACCTCCCGTACGCTGACCCAGTAGCCAATAACGGGGTCGGTGGCTGCAGGCTCTTTCTGCGTCCACTGCAGGTTATAGGAGTAGTTTCCCTTCATGGTGCGGATGGGGTTGGGTGTGTCGTAGTAGAACTCAGCGCTGTATGGACGTGCTACAACAGCCAGGAAGGAGGCAATGGAGAGGAACCATGAAGGAGGATATGGGGGAGAGAGACTGCTTATTAATGTTAGGCGAACACTGACTTGAGTTAATCCCTGACATATGTTATAATACTAGAGGTTTGGGCCTCTAGGGTAATATAGAATTGTCAACAAAAAGATGATTTTCTTTTGTAGTTTAAAGGCATGGGTGGATAGAATCGCAGATCTGTGTCACTCCAACAGTTCAATTGAAAACATATTTTAACATATTTAGAAAAGGCTTTCGGGGGTGAAATCATGGAGTGGGTGTTGTGAAACCTTTGCCAGTCAATAATTATATCAAATCGAACTTTTGTTTTATTAAAATAATTACAGTACTCAGTACTGTAGCTTTAAATTAACTAAATTAACTAAATTAACACTGCTCCCCAAGAGTGTACTGTATAAAGATTCTGTAGCATTGGGAATGTTTTTTCTTCTTTATTTTTTCCCCCCTTTAATTAGATAGAGAGTTTGAACTCCACAAGCTTGTATGTTCCCACTTCCCACCCACCTGTGGGTCCTTAAACGAGGGAAGCCATGCATACAGCACATCACTCTTGAGTAAATCTTATATCAAAACTGTTTTCATTAACTCACAAGAGACATTAAACGTGCACATGGACGTGGCTTCATTAAATGGCACTGTCCAGTCCACGGACAATGTTTTTTTTTAGCTGGCAGTGCTTGCATTTCTGCCATGGTTCTATGGCAGTGGTTTTCAACCAGTTGTCCGGGGACCACCAGTGGTCTTGAGGGGGTTCCATGTGGTCCCCAGCGAAATGATGGACAGTCGGTAACCAAATAGACCCTTATATAGATCTTTAACTGTATGTAAAATGAAACCAAATGCACCCTTGCGGGGGTGAGAGCTAGGCTAAATCTCATCAGGTGGTCCGTGGCTCAAATGCAGAATAAATAATGGGCCTTGATATGAAAAGGGTTGAAAAAAAACTGTTCTGTGGTAAAGACGCGCTGGTGCGCTTCTCTTTCCCAGCGCTCAAGCATTGTGCTCCAACCCTCTTGGCTACTGTTACATTTTTGGAGAGGAGCGTCGGTCATTGATTTACTCTGCCAGCCAAATTCAGCCTGAATCAGATCTGTGTCACATCAAGATTGGAATCTGATTTTCTTAAATTAGTCTAAATGCAGACAGGTCACATGCAGGTCACATGAAATCCTATTTTTACAAACCACATCCAGAGGTGGTTTCAAATCTGATTTCTAAAGATGTGTCTCAGTCTGAATGCACTAACCCAATCTAACGAGCCAAGTCACATATTAAACTGTCTAAAACGTCACTTTCAGCGCGACCAGAGTGCCACTGATGTCATTACAGAAAGCGAGAATTGCATTTTGATTTACAAGTGTGCAAGGGTGTAATGAAAATAAAACGGTTCTGTATACGTTTTACACTAAAGAAGAAATGGAAAGCAGCATTCAGTGGACAGACGGGGTTCACAAGATCCTAACTGCAATGTCAGAGGAAATTTTTAAAATGTAAAAACACACAGAGATGACACCTTTGGTTGAAGTTGTTAAAATCAGTCTGAACACACAGATCATATCTGTGTCACTTGCAAATGCAGTGAGAACTAAATCAGATTCAGGATAGATTTGACTGCAGTCTAAATCCAGCCTAACGTGCCCATGGACGTGGCTTCATCAACTCACCAGACACATCAAACGTGCATGTAGACGTGCCGGCCACGTTGCTGACTCGGCCCTCATAGGATCCGTTGCTGGTGGGGTCCAGCTTGAACCTGAGCTCCGGGGTGTCCTTCAGGTCCGGGGGGGCCATGCGGACCGCCTCACCGTTGCGAAACCAGCGCACGTTGGTGAGACGAGGAGGGTTGGAGCGCAGGACGGCACAGCGCAGCGTTACGATCTGGTAGTTCCTGGAACGCACTTCCTGGAAGACCGGGTCCAGGATGGGAGGATCTGGAAACAAGATGGGGGGGTGGGGGGGTTTAACAATGTTTAAGACAGGGGTCTTCAACAGGGGATCCTCCAAATCTTTGTGTGATAGAAGCTTTTCTTCTCCATTTCTGTTAAACACTTGAACCCTAGCGTCCATATTGTGAGAACTTTAGACAAAAATAGCAGATCTACAAGCGGCTATTTTTGGCAAAGAGGTTTCGTGTAGAGGGGGGAAAGAGCAGACCAAGTACAGAGTGAAAGGTCAAGTTTATTATGTATTGACGGTTCAAGAGGCCCGGCTGCAGGATGAAATGACTAAGGGGGCTTTTGAAAATTGTGAGGGGGCAAATATTTTTTATATAGGCAAGTAATAATTAACATTCTGTTTATAATCTATAATACCTACAACAGATGCCAGTTTTTGGGAGCTGAAATAACAGCCGCTGCTACTGGGCTGTGGTTTAGGTGATTTTAAATTGCGGATTAAACTGTGTTTCAATACTGTTATTGTAATCTCTATGACAATAATAATATTCAGCCAATATTTGTTTTGTTTTTGATATTTTCTTGACTTTACATATAATATAAACTGAGGGGGCACAACTTGCAACTGAGGGTGCAATGCCCCCCCCAGGCCCCCCCGTAACGCCGGGCCTTCAAGTGCAAATATCTGAAAACACAAATTGACATGAATCCAAAATACACTGATGATCGATCGTGCTGTCAAACAATGAAACTTTATGGAATCTCTGAAAATGCTGTGGGGGTCCCTGCTTCATCTCTCTCTCAACTAAGGGGTCCTCGGCCTGAAAACTTTGAAGACCCCTGGTTTAAGAGATTTTGAAGGCTACGTTTTTGCTCTGTTCTATTGAATCGACTTATTTTTTCATCTAAGCAGCTCAATATGAAGTTATTCATTTCTGACAAATGTATTTAAGGTACATGACAGCAAAGATACAGTACAGTAATAGTAATAGTGCAGTACGTGTGAATTCATGAACAATTGTATCACGCACAGATTGATAGCAATAAAGGCAAATAATATATTACACTTAACACATTGTTTGTATTAATCTTTGAATGAAAAGTCCATGTAATGTACAAGTCAGAGTTTGTAATGTTGGATCCGCTTCTCTTTTTGTGTTGAGAAAGCAGGGCTCATGGGAGCTAATTAACCAAGGAAATGAGGTTAGCTAAGACATAACAAACGAAATGGAATACTCTAATTGAAAAACATTAGACAGCAGCAGAGAAAAAAAAATATTAACTGATAATATTAATCTTTTCACCTCATAAACATTTAATTTGCCCATTCAATGCACAGTATTTGTTTTGCATTACTTAACTATGGGTTCCATTTGATAGGACTGCACGCATGTTCTCATGAGGCATTTATTTATTTCAACAGCTACTGTACACACCAAATGTGACTGTAAGAATATTGCATGAGAATAATTGACAAAGCAATAAGATTTTAATGATAATATAACATTATTAAAACAGTATTTACAGTAAGCTATGCGGATGACACTCAACTGTTTTTGTCCTTCCCCCCTTCTGCCACCCAGGTGGAAGAATGCATTGCTGCATGTTTGGTCGACATCTCACAGTGGATGTCAGCCCACCACCTCAAGCTGAATCCAGACAAGACAGAGCTTCTCTTCTCCCCATGCAAGATCTCACTATTTCCATAGATAATGCTTTGGTGACTTCGGTTCCAACTGCTAGAAACCTTGGTGTGGTCCTGGACAGCCAGATCATTCAAGGCACACATTGCATCAGTCACCCGGTCCTGTAGGTTCACACTCTATAACATCCGTAGAATCAGACTCTTCCTCACCCAGGTGTCAGCCCATCTCCTCATCCAGACATCTGTCATATCAAAACTTGACTATTGTAACTCTCTCCTCACTGGCCTCCCGGCATGTGCACTTAAGCCTCTCCAACTGATCCAAAATGCCACGGCACGACTGGTCTTCAACCAGCCAAAATTCTCACACATCTCCCCCCTTCTCCGCTCCCTCCACTGGCTACCGGTTGCGACCCGCACTGAATTTAAAACACTGATGCTGACCTTTAAAGAAGCCAAAAGTAGGGCTCCTCCCAACATATTCTCACCTCCAAAGCGTCAGACAACTGACGCGCTGTACTGCGTCGGACGAGGGGACGCTTTGGGTATGCCTACTGTTTTAAGTGTTGGACGCATTGGGTATGGCCAGTGGTCTAAGAAGAAAGAAAAAAAAAAGTTGTTCCCGAAGCGAGATTCGATACCACTATGAAGGGTTTACCAGCCACCCGACGTTACCGTTCACGCCACTATAAACGACGGAGCCGCGACGTCTCAGGCGCCAATGAGCCCTGGGAGCCGCCGCCGAGGGAGCGGTAGCGACCGAGTCGCCGCGGCGATCGGTGCGAACGGCGCATGAGCCGACTCAGCGGCGTTACCGAATGATGTGCCGTTATGGACAGAATAGTACATTTTGACCAGGGGACTGCTTCCGCGTCCAAATGCGGCTCAAAGAAGGGACTACGTTCCGTTATTATCCACGTTGTCAAAGATAAAAGCACAAAAAAAAGAATGATGACTGATAAAACTGAGACCCAGGTTCGATTCCCCGTGACTGGAAAATATTCCAGTGAAGACGTGTCGGCCCTCCTGGTCCCCAAACTGTGGAATAAACTCCCTGCATGCGCCCTAAGACTCTCCGTTCGTGTCTGACAGAAGACGCTGTAAGCGTCCCAACGCGTCGCACGGGTGAAGCTGAAAGCGAGTTGGGAACACGTCGGGGGGTTGAAGCAGAGTGGGTGAGAACGGGCTGCTCCTCCATACCTCCAAAACCTGATCAACCCCTACAACCCCACCCGTTCACTCAGATCAGCTAACACAGGGATGCTGACAGAACCCTCGCTAAAAACTCCAGGAGAAAAATCCACTCGTCCTAGACAATTTGCCTCCTGGTCCTCAAACTGTGGAATAAACTCCCTGTCGCACTTAGAACTACAGACTCACTCCCTAGCTTCCACCGTGGACTGATACCAATAAATAGGAACTTCCGAAACGGAACACAATCGATTGATCGAAACATGCACGCGACACACCCATTTGACCACTTTCGAGATATTCGTGATAAGTGAGCCCTGATCAAGAAAAGGCTGAGAACCACTGATCTACAATTGTCAATATGTCAATTATTTGTTGTTTTCTCAATGCCGACGTCCCCTACTGTACCTTGCTCCGTGTTCACTCATGCAAAGAATGTTTAGACAGTTGCTACCGTGGGTTTGGTTTAGGTGTCGTATCGTAGTTACTTTGCACTTAGAGCAGTGATGGCTGAGTGGTTAGTGTCCATACCTAGGACTCCGGAGGCCCCAGAGGTCGCAGGTACGATTCCCCGCTCCAGCTATCACTGCTCCCCTCCCCCTCGCACTCCTTGTGGGCAGCACTGGGTTCAGCTGGGTTAAGCTGAAAAAAGCAGCTGGGTTGGGCTGCAAATATCTGAATTTCCCTCGCGGGAGGAGTAGGTAACTATTAAAATTTTCTTTGCACCATTTATTCAGTCATTTGTAGGGTTCATGTAGATCTTTGCACTTTGTAAGTTACTGCTAAATTGCTAAATTGAGTATTGTAAATTACCTATATTAAAAAAGACACACGTGAGGCCTAACAAGCCATGTTGTCATCCTGAACAAATGTTAGCACCGTGAGGGCACCCTCTCATCCTCCCTCCAGCCAGACCTCGACAGTCTGCGCTAACCTTCTCTCACCAGCTGTAATTAACATGTCAGCAGCTCTCTGTGGATAATAACCATCTAGCTGTCATTACCCGCAGGTCAGCGGAGCAGCAACGCAGCCAATAAGCAGCCAGCTAGCACACCCCCTCCAGCTAATCATAGATATTAGATGAGATGCTAATGTGGCTAATGCAGTGCAGTAGCTGATGATAAGGTGCATGCTGGAGGTGAACTGGGCTTGGTGGCACGACTCTGAGTCTCTCAGGAGACACATTTATCAGAGAAGGAAAAGTGTATTGTAATTCTATGTTATGCCTGCAATTTACATACAGTACGTCCCTGTTGGGCGGAAACCTCGTAGCCTATTATGTCCAAAATAGTTAGGCTACTTTTCCTTTGCTCCTGTGGATCCAACATAGCTATTATTTTGTCATAAGCTCTTGTTAATAGTTCATACTGTAGGTTCAATATTTTTAAAACCCACAAACACAATTAAAGCTTTCACACCAAACGTGTTAAAAAATAGCAGTTTTACAATCTTACAATGCATCACATTGTGTCGCGTTGTGAGTTAGAAGAGACTTTTGCTTCTTATGTGTGACACTGTATATACAGTATGATAAAGTAGGACATTAATTCACAAACAGAGACAAACAGTGGCGATAATGATACTGTGGTGCAAGGAAGAGAGGGAGGGAGATAGTCACAGTAAAGACAAAGAAAGAGTGAAGCACTCAGCTAAATATTGAGCACATTTAACACTTAAGTAGAGACAAAAGTGAGAGCGAAAGCAGGGGCATCAATTGGGTATGGCAGGGGTATGCAGCTGCCATACCCTGGGTCCATGGGGGGAAATAAAAGTTACTTTTAAATATAAATCCGTGAATGTCTCTTTGTCTATCTGTGCTGGTTATTATGTTGTTAAATTCCAGTAAAATAACTACAGATGCAACATTTAACAAAATGGTCACTTTAACAAGGAATTATAATTATATTCTCCACTCTTGTATTTTCCCCATCTTGACAAAATGGTATATTCCTAGGTTCTGCAAGTCAGCTGCACAGGTGCAATTCACTATTGTTAATTGTGGCACGTTTACTAACATGCCAAGTTTAGCTGCACTTGAACAACCGTTCCAGGCTGCATATATAGCCCAATAAACTGTAGAAACGGGGGGGGAAATAGAATGCACAATAAATGTATCATGCCTGTTGCTAAGGTGTCTTGCACACGCGCCAAGTTGCCATACCATAGCTTTTCCTGAACTGACACCACTGAGCGAAAGAAATAGAGGAAGAGAAAGGAAGCAGGCCACAGGGGAAGATAAATGTCAGAAGAAGAGAGGTGATATTATAGACATATATCACTGGACATGCTAAGTTGTAACAGGAGACGGGCCCATTTAAAGTAAATGTCTACTCACAGCAATAACCGCACTTTTCAATTTTAATATCCAGCGTATATTTTTTCAAAGCCAGCAATTACCTCCTCACATAACGACCGTTCTTACCACCTCGTTAATCTGTGGAGATACAGTACAGTACAGCTTCCACAGGGCATTTCCATTTTACAATAGAATGGTATTTAATTAAAGCAACAATGCTTATTATGTCAGTTGCCTCCCTCTCTTGATGGAACGAGGTAATTGCAAGGATGTATGAACTACAATAAAGATAGTGGTGCATCTAGTGTCCAATCCCAAGCCCCCAGAATGGCATATAACATTCTTCTGGGCTTGTTCATTGAAGCCGTCGACCATAGTGGCCAAAGCTGGAACTGCAGGCGGGGTGAAAAATACATGCACAAGCAAAAGAGCGCGCCGCTGGGTCTGCTATGGGGTTCAACGGACGTCGTTTGACTTCCGTGACGTCCGTGACGTAATTACCTCTCGACATAACACATTTTGGCATATCCAGACGTGCCAATTTCCCCCACAATGCACCTGGATTCAGCTTCTTCCGGGTGCTTCAAAGCGCCACTGAGCACTTGCATTGAAATGAATAGCTGGGGACAGGGCTATCCGCTCTCTATTATATTCGTCACTGTCTGGCCAAAACCTCTTACTGTAACTCCATTTTTGAGGTTTTTGTATTTTGGCATAAATCAGGGCTATTGAACACCCTTTACATCTGAGTGTAGGTTAAAATAATATTTAACCAATGGAAAGTAGTAAAAATGCTTGGGACAAAACCTCAACTCCACACTTTCTGCCAAACCAGCTAACTCCACCCGATTGGCCCTCTCTTTTCTTCATAAATATGTGCTATTGAACACCCTTTACGTCTGTGTGTTGGTTACAATAATATTGAACCAATGAAAAGTAATAAAAAGCCCTTCGGTCAAAACCTCCTAACTCCACTTGACCTCATTTTCCCAAAAATGAACATTTTGGAGTTAGGAGGTTTCAGCAGAGATAATTATACTCTATATGTCCAATCCAGTGCGCAGTCTTGATTCAACGCTTTATTAATTCATAATAGTTTGGGATTGTACGGTAGCTTTAATTATAATTGGTTACGTGGCATCGTTATGTGACATCTAACAACAGTCCACAACAACTGACATCTAACATTGTACTGATGGACTGTAGCTTGGTGGACATGGCGAGGGTGAAATGGTGAGAGGGAGGACGAAGAAGAGCACAGAAGATGAGCGTGAAGATGGAAAAATGAGTGAAAATGTACTGTAGGAAAGAATGGCAAGAGAGAGAGAGAGAGAGAGGCAGAGACAGAGAGACAGAGAGAGCTCTAATTTGGTTTTTGATATAATTTTCTCTCAGAGGAGGTTTAACTGGATGGACTGTAAAAGAGAAGGAGGAGAAAAGAAGAGGAATGACAGAGTGACAAATGGATGGGTTAAGGGCTGAAAGAGGGAAAGGTAGAGTAATGAGATGGTTGGAGGGCAGAGCGAGCGCACAGAGAGAGAGAAGCAAGATGAAGATTGAGAAGAGGATGTGAGGAGTTCTGGGAAAAGATAAATCCCTGGAGAGAGAGAGAGAGAGAGCGAGAGAGAGAGAGAGAGAGAGAGAGAGCGGCCAGGTGAGGAGAGAGAGAGAGAGAGAGAGAGAGTAATACAGAAGACCGGTGAGGAGAGAGAGACAGGGCCGTAGCGCGTCTAGTCTAATCAGCCCTCTATGTGAGCTCTCTCGAATGCGCCTCTATCCACGATTTTTGCGGGTTTTGGCGTGAATTTAGTCGGTTTGGGGCTGGTTTGGGTCCACTCCCTCCATTTCGGCGCCCCCTCGGCGCCCCCTCTAGGATGGCGCTCTAGACAGCGGCCTAGCTCGCCTATAGCTAAAAACGGCCCTGGAGAGAGAGAGAGTAGAGGGGGAGGTGTAAGTGACAGAGCTGTGAACAGAGAGGAGCAGAGGAGAGCTGGCTTGACACACGCACATACTCTAGGTCTATTCCTACGCAAAGCAAATATTGTATTAAAAAAGGTCTTCTGGGGTGTCACACTGTCACTGGACACGGCTTCCCTATTTGGAAGTGGGCTTTCCTATTTTTGTAAACATGTTTTCTGATTTTGCCGCTGTAGCCGAACAAGAGAATGGTCCGATCAGGGTTTCCGCTAGGCATTTTTGGGGCCGACCACCTTGGACGGCAGGATTATATTTTACCTAATCAATTAATTTATCAGCCATAATTATAATGAACGTCACATGCGTGTTTGTAGATCCTACTGTATGTGCAATGTGCACGCGGTGCACCCAACTGATAATTACACCTATATATCCTCCATTGGCTTGGATGACCTATCTGTTAGATGGTTTACAAATTATCTAATGGGGAGAACACAAGCTGTTGTAGCTGATGGCTTTAAATCAAGTTCTCTCTCAATAAGCAAGGGTGTCCCTCAGGGGTCCATTTTAGGTCCTCTTCTATTCACCCTTTATGTGAATAATATTGCTCTTCCCTCCCTGAACTGTGACGTCCATTTTTATGCGGACGACACTATTCTATATTGTATTGCACCAACTCTGGAAATGGCCACTGCAAATTTGCAAAATGCCTTTAATAGGTTTCAACTGGCCCTAATTAGGCTTAAGCTGATTTTAAACTCAAATAAAACGAAATGCATGGTATTTACCAGATCTGCAGACACAAATGCGTTTACAGGTATTCTCACTCTTAAAGGTGAAAAAATTGAACAGGTTACGTCGTACAAATATCTGGGCATCTGGTTAGACAACAAGCTCTCATTTAAAGTCCATGTGGAGCACCTAACTAAAAAACTAAAAGGACAAATCGGGTTCCTCTATAGAAATAGGTCATGTTTTTCTCTTGCCAATAGAAAGACTATTGTTCAATCTGTTATAATGTCAGTGTTTGATTATGGTGATGTGCTGTATATGCATGCCTCACTCTCTACACTTAAGCCTCTTGATGCTGTCTACCACAGTGCCTTGTGGTTTATAACTGGTGATGATTATCGTACCCATCATTGCTTATTATATGAAAAAGTAGGTTGGCCATCTCTCACAGTTCGTAGAGAGCAACACTGTATTTTATTTATTTATAAGGCCTTCTGTGGTAAACTTCCTTTGTATTTATCCTCGTTGGTAGAACCAAAAGTCACTGGACATGCGACTCGCTCAAAGGTATTTATTAGGTACTCCTGTCCAACTATGAACAGTGAGCAAGGAAAGACTGCTTTCAAGTATTACGCTCCACACAAGTGGGATAAACTTCAGGACTCTTTGAAACTGGTTCGATTGGTCTCAATAGGGACATTTAAAGTGCTCCTTGAGGGCACACTACATAGTGATTGTACATGTTTTGTGTAAAAACTATATACTGTATATGTTTATGTACTTCTTGCTTCTGTAACTGATTTCTGATTTGATTATCTATTGTATTTTTCATTGTGTTGTTTTTATGATGTGATCAGGGTGTCCTTGAAAAAGAGAGCTTGCTCTCAATGGGCTCCCCAGAATAAATAAAGGAAAAAGAAAGAAAGACACCATTTTATGTTAGCGCTGGGCTTCTTTCCTCTTTATCACAGATGCAATCTGTTCCTGAGTTAACTAAATAATAACTAGTATCTACTTATGCAGAGGTATCACATGTCAAAAAGAAGTGAATAGGCTAAAGTGGGCGCAACTCAAGCGCCCTGCCACACAGTGGCCTACAAATTAATACGTTAATAGTATATGATTTTGGCTTCACGTCTCATTAAACCTTAATTTGTAAACATACAATCTTTGTTTTGTTTTGTTAATGTTATGTTATCATGGCGCAAGGAAGGTTGACTTGCCTCTGTTGCTTTGACCACCACAATGGCACCATCCATGAGATCAGAAAGCGAGTGCTTGTATAATATCCTTGTGATTCCACAGAGTTCGGGTCCCTTTTTTATTAGCAGCAGCGGCGATCGAGCTGCGCTGTCGTGTCAGAACATGATACAATTTTAAAATTATGATAAGTTTTAATGGTTGTAGCCTTACTACTTTAGCCAAATAATTATATGAATAATAGGATTAAATTACAAAATAGCCTAAGAGCCATTTTCCCAGCCGGCCACGGTGGCCGGTGGACTTTATAATTACCAGCCAATTAAACATTTAACCGGTCAATGGCTGGTAAATACCGGCTAACGGAAACTCTGGGTCCGATGGCCGCCTTGACGGCTCAGTGCAGTGGGAGCTAATAGGAAGGATTAATAGGATTGATCATGATAATGAGAATTGCAATGAGGAAGAACAGGTAAGACATGCAGAAACAAGGGATGCACTGAAGGAAGAAAGAAAGAAAGAAAGAAAGAAAGAAAGAAAGAAAGAAAGAAAGAAAGAAAGAAAGAAAGAAAGAAAGAAAGAAAGAAAGAGGGAAGGGGAGAAGCAAAGAGGGAGAAAGTAGATGGTTTGGTCCATTTAATTCCAGAACCACCATAACACATTATAGCATCTTTCTCTTCTATTGATCAATGGAAGCAGAGGGAGGCATGAACTGAACACATAAACAAATAAACCCAATATATTGTAGCAGAGAGGGAGGGGACGTGAGGTGATGGATGGAACAGGCTCTCCCTCTCTTTCTTACGCTGTTCTGTCTCTTTCCTTCCTCCTGTCATTCCACCCTTCTTTTTCTCCTCTCTCTCTCTCTCTCTCTCTCTCTCTCTCTCTCTCTCTCTCTCTCTCTCTCTCTCTCTCTCTCTCTCAGAGCCACCTGCTCCATAAATCAGGTCTGCCAGTCCCTTCCTTCCCCGCCTACATTAGCAAGCCCTGAAAATCTCCCTTCATCCTCTGGAGGAGAGGAGAGGAGAGGAGAGGAGAGGAGAGGAGAGGAGAGGAGAGGAGAGGAGAGGAGAGGAGAGGAGAGGAGAAAGTGGAAAAAGTACTCAGATGTTTTACTTAAGTAAAAGTATCAATACTGCAATATAGAAATACTCTGTTACAAGTAAAAGTCTGTAATTCAAAATGTACTTGAGTAAAAGTATAAAAGTATTGGGATCAAAATATACTTAAAGTACCAAAAGTAAAAGTACAAAATGTTTGAAAATAGCAGATCTACGAGCTTGTAGATCGGCTCTTTTCAAATAGCCTAGGTACAAAATAGGGCTAAAGTGGATTAATGTATGTTTTATAATCATTTATATCTACAAAGTAACTAGTAACTAAAGTTTTCAAATAACTGTAGAGTAAAAGTACAAAATTTGCCTCTGAGATGTAGTGGAGTAGAAGTAAAAGTACTGAAAACTGGAAATACTCAAGTAAAGTACAAATACCTCAAAACTGTACTTAAGTACAGTACTTGAGTACATGTACATAGTTACTTTACACCACTGAAGAGAAGAGAAGAGAAGAGAAGAGAAGAGAAGAGAAGAGAAGAGAAGAGAAGAGAAGAGAAGAGAGTCCCAGTGCTGAACCAAGTCATCGTTCATTATTAGACTGCTACACTGAACATTCTCATGCAGAATTATCCAACTGTACAGTTGTGTCCTTGGTAGGATCTCAGGCCTTCATGAAGTTAAGTGCTCTGGGCACATTTCCCATGCACGAGGATTTGGCAGGTGTTCTTTTGGCTTTCTTGTTCTGTTCTGTCCAATACAATTACTTATGTTTGTATGTGCTTTGGTTTACTGCATTTCACAGCTTCAGTTTGAAGGGCTTTTACTTGCCCTTGGATATTTCTTTGAAGGCCAGGGCAATAGTCTGTGTGTGAAGGGATTAAAATCAAAGGAAATTAAACGAATTGCATGAATTAAAAGATACCAATCGTCTACTTCAAGCTAATCCTCAGACATCCGTTCATAGAGCACATACAAAACAATGGCACTGTCTTCTCATTCTGGTGTCTCGTTTTTGGATTGTGCAGTCCTGACTTCTCGTCTGTGCCTAGGGAACAGCAGTGGCATAGTGGTGCCACAAAAACATCTGCCATTAATTTTTCCCATAGAGATTTACCACAAATATTTATATCAATTATTTTAAGGTTAGAATCAAGCCATACAGGCTGGTGAATCATGACCATGAAAACTTTGATTCTGTGGAAAGAAAAAATAAAGTATTTATTAAATGTAGAATATCATATGATTAAATACATATATATTTTTTAATTCATAGAATCAAAGGTTTTATGGTCATGATTCACCAGGATACTGGATGGCTCGATTCTAGGCTTAACATAATAGATATAAATATTTGTGTAATTCTCTATGGGAAAAAGGTATGTATTGAGGCGTTGTAGATCTGCTATTTTCACAATAGAACCGTGTTAAACAAAATGTAATGTCTCAAGTCTTACAACTCTTAGTGCTCGTCAGGTAGGGGGGGGGTCCCCAGTTAAAATATATTATTTTGGGGGTTGCGTCCTGAAAAGGTTGAGAACCACTGGTCTATAACAAATGATCATGCAGCTATTTAGTACCCAGGGGTGTGTTGGTCTTAAAATGTGCAGTGGTCTGGTGCTATCTTATGCACAGAGTGAAGACCAGCTTCAATGTGGTCTGATCAGCCAGCACAGTGATGGCGCCATATTTCCTTACTATTTACTATTTCCTTACTATAAAGGTCTTTGTGCTCAAACAGCTGAGCAGCAGATTAATCAATGTTCAGCAACATGATTTTTCATTCATCTTATTAATAAGAATTGAAACAAAAAGTTGCTGCTGTAGTGCGTCTTCAAAGAAAGCTGAGTGGTAAGGAGAGAGAATTTCTATTTACTTCAGTAAATAGCCGGCTGACATTTCATCTTTGATAGAAATATGTTAAAATACCTCTTGTCGTGTAAGAATGTTGTGAATTCTTAGCATCCTGGGATTCTTTATCTGTCTCTGTAACTACAATACAGTAAGGCCCTTTTGCGCTGTGTATTTTTGGCCGTGCGCCATTGATCATCTAAATAGGGTGCCACAAGCTAGAACTTAAAGGTTATGTTGATTTCATAAAGGCTTTACCCTTTTTAGTTTAGCTCTTCTGAATTCAGTGAAAGGTAAACCAGGACCTCCCACAGTGCTTTCCTACCAGGGTCGCCTTGTGCTGAAATACACCTGCAAGATGAATTCTTTCCCCAGCTACTCCTGAGGAGCAACCTTTCCATGTAGCAGCAGAAGTCGCAGTAGGAGTCACAGCCACACTTACACAGAACGTTGAGTTGGACCTGAGCTTCCACACTTACACAGAACGTTGAGTTGGACCTGAGCTTCCCGTCGTTTAATGTTGAGGCCGTTGTATGGAGCGGTCTGGCAGCGGTACGGTCCCATCATGTCCCTGGTGACGTTGGTCAGCCTCAGTGGGCCGTCGCGGGTCTCCTCCACCGGCTTCCCAGATGGCATCAGCAGGTCCTTGTCCGCCCGCGACCACAGTAAGGGAGGCCGCGGCTTGCCGTCCACCACGCACACCAGCTCTGCATTTCCTCCCTCCCGTACGCTGACCACCTGGCCCCCGGCTGGCACCGTCAAGATCGGAGGAGTGACTAGAGATGGAGAGATAAAGAACAGCAGGAGACAGAGAGTGAAGAAAATGTATTACCCGGCTTGTTTGAATGCTTGATTCTGATTGGTCAATCACTGAAATCAGCGGTCTGATATTCCCTGATAACAGACCGCTCCGCTCTATAACAGACCGCTGCCTAATCAAAGGCTCAGAACACATGCTGCTGTCAGGCTGCACTGGGTGAATATTGTGCTGTATCCAACATGTCAGCCATGTAAACAAACATACAGCGACATTTAGAACTAAACGTTGCTCTCAAGAATGTAAAAAAAAAAAAAAGCAACGTAGTATCAGAAAATGGATTCTATCTAATCAGCACTTCCTTGTTTTCCAAGGCGAACGTGTTACGCTGGGGGGGACGCCCAGCGCATTAATTGTGGAATACTTTCAGCTGTCTGTAAACAAGGAAATACTTTGTTTTGTTTTTAGTTTTGAGTCAAATTATTAATTTTATTTAGTAGCCGGGTAATGACTGGCTCCTTGGTGGTTCTCCATACATAACATCCCTTCAGCCTCGGCTGCGCCTCGGGGAGTTATCAGGCAGTCGGGATGTTATGTATGGAGAACCACCGTGGAGCCAGTCATTATACCTTACATATTTCTCTTCTGTCGGGCGGAAACCAGCTCCACACCATGGTTCTGAGTTAAATAAAAGATGAAGATGAAGAAAATAAAGCCAGGCGAGTGAGTGGGGAAGTCAGTCCAAATCTCACCGCTGTTCTGTGTGATGTTAACGTCCACACGGAGCTCCGCTACGCGGCTACCAGGGAAGTTGGCCACGCAGCTGTAGGTGGCCAGGTCACGGAACTTCATGTCCACGATCTCCAGGCTGCTGGTGCCGGGTGCCATGTCGGGGTCGCTGCGGAGCAGGATGAGGCTGTCCGAGTTGTAGACGGGCACGCCGTTCTTGAACCAGGTGTAGTTGACCTTGTCCTGAGGGGAGGCGTCGACGTGGCAGGACAGCTTGAGGTCACGACCCATCTGGATGCTCTCGCTGTCCTTGTTGGAGTCTGGCGTGATCTGAAACGTCAGGTTGCTCATCGCTGAGAGAGAGAGAGAGAGAGAGAGAGGTTAAATGAGATGGCGCTTGTTGAGGGGCGGGCCATCAGAGCGTAGAAAGGATACGGGGCGATCGAAGGGGGATGACAGGATGATGGATGGGAAAAGGAAGAGAGAGAAGAGTTTGCTATAGGCAAAACGAGAGACAGACAAACAGAGAGAGGAAAAAACAAAGAGATACAAAAATAGGGCGATAAGAAGAGAGAGGAGGGTTGATCTGGAGGCGTGGGTGTGTAGACACATGGCTGTGCAGAGAAAGAGAGTAGACCAGGGGTCTTCAACGTTTTCAGACCAAGGACCCCTTAGTTGAGAGGGAGATGAAGCAGGGACCCCCACAACCTGTTCGTAGATTCCATATAGTTTCATTGTTTGACAGCACAATCATTATGTGTATTTTGGATTCAATTTGTGTTTTCAGATACATATTTATCCACTTGAAAAATACTTAAATGGATATTCCACTTTCAACAGGGAAACACCTTATGGGCTTTTCTCCACACACACCCATTGTAACTTCAAACTCCATTTTAACCATGATAGACTCATTAAAAACACAGTTTGAAGTTACAATGGGTGTGTGTGGGGAGAGGCCTTGGGCCTGGAGGGACTGGTAACCTTTACATCAAATATCTAAATATTGAATCAAGCAAATTAAAAACTGTTCAGGGTGTTCATAAAAGCCTGATTAGACGATAAAATTACCAAAAGCTTTTTTGAAATGAAATATCCCTTTAATAAACTTGACATTCTTTGTCCCTCAACACCAAACCTTTTTGCCGAAAAATAGCCGATCTACAAGCTCACAAAGCCTCGCGCTGAGAGGTGTTGTGAGCTTGTAGATCTGCTAATCTGGCTAAGGTTCTTGGCTAAATATGGACGCTAAGTGGTTAATATTAAAAAAGGAGAAAAGATGTTCTATCACACAGCAGAAAGAGAAGGACCAACCAAAGACAACATGCGGTACTCTGAAGAAGAAGAAAAAGAAGAAGAAGAAGAAGAAGAAGAAGAAGAATAGAGTGTAGAGCAGGGGTTTTCAAAGTGCGTGACGGGGCACCCTGGGGTGCCGTGACAGCAGTCCAGGAGTCCAGGGGCAGTCCAGTACAAATTGTTTTTAGTCAGTTAACCAAAATGGCTATTGTCTCAATGTTTTCCTCACAACATAATAGCTAAAATATGCCATACATATAAGGTGCTGGTAGTGAAAATTATGGATATAATATAGGGGTGCCTCGGATGAGAAAAATATTTTATAGGGGTGCCCTGAGCCAAAAAAGTTTGGGAACCCCTGGTGTAGAGAAGAAAGGAAGGGGATGGAAGATGGGGGATCAATCACAGGTAGAATAATAACCAGGGGAATGGGGGAAGAGCGATAACAGGGTGACATCTACATTGTCAAATTCATTTTACAGTTTCCTCCACAGACCTACAGTACATGCTGAATACCAAACACGCCTCAAAATCTCCACAGAGGACAGAAAAGGATAGCTCCTGGGGAGCCCGTTGCCCTACTGGTCCAGGCGCATACCATATAGGCCCTGATGCCTGACGCTGTGTCGCCGGTTCGATTCCCGATCCGGACAACCTTTGCTGTGTGTCACTCCCCGTCACTCTCCCAGTCTACAGAACTGTCCTATCAAAAAAAGGCATAAAAGCCCCAAAACAAATCTTTAAAAAAAAGAAAAGGATTGCTCCATCTAAACTCCTTCAGAGCTTGTTAACTCATAGGTGGAGCTGTCTATGATGTACTGCAAGTGCACATGCATGTGTATGTGTGGCATAGCCAGATGATCAGAGATCCCCTGTCCTGTTCTACCCCCAGAGGCCAAAACAAAGGCATTTCTTCCCCAAATGGGTTCCCAGATTGCTATCGATGTGACGCGGCGTTCAGGTCCATTATGCCAACAGCAGAAACCCACCATTGTTGATTTCGTCGACTAAAACTATGACGAAGTTGTTGTTTTTTCGACTGCGTTTTTTTCACTGATGAAAACTAAATAAAAACTAAGCTGTGATGACTAAAACTAAGACTAAATATATTGACAATTTCGTCAACAAAATAAAAACTAGACTAAAACGTTAGGGAGG
This sequence comes from Nannobrachium achirus, assembly GCF_963921795.1. Classification (NCBI taxonomy): domain Eukaryota; kingdom Metazoa; phylum Chordata; class Actinopteri; order Myctophiformes; family Myctophidae; genus Nannobrachium; species Nannobrachium achirus. Next base: position 42,768,446 of record NC_137816.1, on the reverse strand, counting down.
GACTAGTGGAGGAGAAAGTAATTTGGTTGCTCTCAGGTGTTACGTGCTGAAAATAGCAGATCTACAAGCTCACATTAGATCGACTATTTTCAGCAAGCAACCAAGTGTCATTACGATGCCATCAAGGCATTAAATCAACTGTAGATTTAGTCAACTAATATCTTATGATATCTAGCCGACTAAAATTAGACTAAAACTAAAACTTTTCAGGTGACTAAATTATGACTAAAACTAAATGACATTTTATTCAAAAGACTATGGTTAAAAATAAATCAAAATTTGCTGTCAAAAACAACAGCAGAAACCCACCTATCAGACATTCTGCACAGCAACAACTAACACAAGAGCCAAACGCTAATTGCTTCCACTCCCCTCTAACTAATTGGAGAGTGCAAAGATGATTAACAGGCAACAAGAGTAGCCATCAGGGAGAGAGAAACAACTGGGGAATGGGCGAAGATCGACGCTTAACCCCGCTTATTCAATGCAATCTAACCCAGTGGTTCTCAACCTTTTCAGGCCGCAACCCCCAAAATAATCTGGGGACCCCCCACCCTGACGAGCACAAGAGTTGAGGCATTACGTTTAAAAAAAAATAATACAAAATTATAATTACATTATAAGACAGGTCTATTATGAAAATAGACGATCTACATGCTCACAACGCCTTGCGCTATTCTCACAACTTCTGCCTCTAATATTTGACAATTGACCCTCTATACACGTAAACTTTATGTTTGTTTGTTTACTGTTGAGTGAGAAAACAATGTTGCATATTAACACCTTCTAAGCCAAGGGGGGCCCCTTAATGTTAAAACCGTACTATATCGCACATCCCCCCAGGGACTCTCAGCCACGTCGTACATTCCCGGACTTTGTCTTTAAAACCGGAATAAAAGCTTTTGATCCGAAAATCGGCGATCGTCTAACCTTCCCTAGTCACCACTCGTGCACTGATAGCTCATGCAGACCGTGCATGAAGCACAGAGGTGACGTCAGCGCCTCTCCTTCTCCAAGGCACCTTCCACCCATCCGTTTACTGTCTACACACTCGAGCTCCTCCTGCAGCCATGCTTGGGGCTATGCTAGCGAAACTTTTCAGTTCTGTTCTTCAGTCACACATGGACTATTTGCGGGGACATTTACGTGAAAGGATCGCGCACGCGAAACGCACGGGGACATCGACGATCGGCCAAAACCCCCATTCTATCCCAACGGAGATCGAGAAAATCATGGTGAGTTACTGGCCTGGGGGGGAAAAAAAAAGAAAAAACAGCGGCGCTGTTCAAGATGGAGGGGCTGCGGGGTCATGTTTATACCCCCCAAAATAATTTGGGGACCGACCCACAGGTTGAGAACCACTGATCTAACCCTCCAAACACACACACAGCTACTCACTCCTGACTATGAGGTTGACGTATCTTCGTGCAGGGTTCCCCACGTTGTTGACTGCCGTGCAGTTGTAGAAGCCAGCGTCCGTGGCCGTGACGGAGCGCAGCAGCAGTGAGCCACCCCGCACCTGGGCACTGAGTGGCATGGGACCCGGGTAGCGGGACCAGGTCACGGTTGGCGGGGGGAAGCCAGCGGTCACCTCACAGATCATCAACACGTCCTGTCCGGGGTCCACCACCAGGGTCTCGTTGACGGACAGACGCAGAGCGGGGGGAGCTTGAGGGGGGGAGAGAGAGTGGAATAAAGTGTGGATCACCGTCTCCTGCAGTTCTCTGGCATTCTAGATTAATGATGCGGGCGATTTATAATTGATCTGTGATTGTGTAGCAGAGATGGGTAGCAGTCAATACATTTATATTTGCATACTATAATAGTACTATTATAAAGGTATTTAGTTAGTCAACAACATTACTGCACAATGGGAATACAGAATCCATGCACATAATTAATATACAATACTGTTGTTATGCTGTTGTTTGTAAATGTGTGAGGAGTTGAGGATTACATTGTGCGTGCATGCGTGCATGCATGTGTTTGTGTGTGGGTGAGCCTGCACAGGGGCGTATCTGCAACAAAAACTTGTGCTTTCCTATTGCAGTATATTGATTCACACACAACGCTTTTTCATTCCCGAGACGCCTAACGTTTTTATTGGAAGGGGGACTGAAACAGCACATGTTGATGCTGAAGCCGACTTCTCAACACTCGGCAAGGCGACTCGCTCACCTCATGGCTCTCTCGGCGGTGCCTTTTGTGGCCCAAGTTCGCCTCCGTCATTTTGGGGACACCCGTCCATCCCAAAACCCCACCATTCCGAAACACCACCATTCCGAAACACCACCATTCCGAAACCCTGCCATTCTGGGGGGAAAAAATGGAATGGCACTGTTCCGCCCCCAGCCCCACCCACCTCGACCCACTCTTTTCCACCTCTACCCACTTTCACCCACATCCACCCACTTTCACCCACCCCACCCACCTCTACCCATCTCCACCCACTTTCCCCCACCTCCACCAGCCCCACCCACCTCCACCCTGTGCATTCCTGACATTAGTATACACAAGATCAAGGCTGTTGTCACCTCTTGTTTTGCATGTGACGAACTGGGAAAAATCTGGCAGGACACTGGAGACCAGCTTCACATGGTTGAAATCACCATTATGTAGGATGATAGAACTGGAGTAGTGGGTGGGGTGGATGGAGGAGGGGGAAAGTGGGTAGAGGTGGGTTAAAGTGGGTAGAGGTGGGTGGGTTTAAGTTGGTGGAGGTGGGTGAGGTCTTCCTTCTCTCAGGTTCAAGCCATATTTATATGGTTTATAGTGCATAATGCTCATAGTTTTTATTAAATTTTTACACCTTAGTCTATAGCTTGGCCCTGTTATCGCTGCTCGCAGCTATATTTTGGTTTTATAACCTGTTATAATAATTAGCATTTCGGAATGGTGGGGTTTCAGAATGGCGGTGTACCCCGTAATTGTTACTGTTATTTTTGCAGACCCTTTTACGCCTTGGGTTTGAGAATGGCACATCTGCATTTCTAGAGTGCAGAAATGCCCAGGACGGCACCAGATGACTGGAAGGGAACCCCCTTACAGTCAAACGTTGTCTTGTTTATTTGGCCAAAGGTCAAATTTGCTTGGGGAGTGAGAGTGTGTTGTCACACACACACACTCCAAGTGGTTGTCATGTGTGAGGGGTGCAGGAGTAACGTGAGTGTCCAGTGTGCAGCGTCCACACATGTCCTGCCATCTCAATTTGCACACTCCCATGGTTCGTATAATGTTGGAGCCGCTACTTGACGAGCAGAGCAGATGAGCATGGCTTGATGTGAAATGAACTCCTAAATGCTCCTCAGTAGCACTTAACGTCATTGAGATGAGCCTCTGGCAAAGTCAATATCATTTCAGAGAGCGGGGATACATCTGTGCACCACTTGACTGCTAAACACCGGTAGACAAGTAGCTGACCTGCACCACAATGTATGTATTTGTTTGTTTGTTTGTTTGTTTGTTGCGACCATCAGGTCGCAGTTACTATCAAAAGCTCCACCGGCTGTCAGTCTGTCATTCTGTCAGTCAGTCTGTCCGTCATATGTCACGTCACACTTTTGCCCAACTCATATCTCCGCCACCGCCCCTATCCATGTCAAACTTTGCACACACACTCCTTGGCTGCCAAACCACAACACCCACCCCTCATTTCTTACATGGCCCTCTTCTAGCGCCACCATGAGGTCGATTCTTGCAAAACACATTTTTGGACACTGCTCCTACAGATTTTGCCCAAAATCACGCAAAGCGGTACACAGTATCTCTAAAGTCATGTCATCAACATGGATCTGTCCCATTTTCCATATTCCCTCCTGATTGGCTACCATTGCCTTCTAAAGTTTGTGTATGCGACCTGACGGGCGCTTATCTCCCGATTAGGGAGTCTTACTGGTTTGATTGTTTGTTTGTCCGTCCGTTCGTCCCGTTGTGCTGCTGGCCATACACATTGTGTGTGTGCGTGCGTGCGTGCGTGCGTGCGTGCGTGCGTGCGTGCGTGCGTGCGTGCGTGCGTGCGTGCGTGCGTGCATGCCATGCGTGCGTGCGTGCGTGCTCATATTACTATACTTGGAATAGTAGAATATTAGAATTTCAGAAATAGACATTTTGTGGACCTGCCTCACAACAGAAATGGTTGTTCTATGGTTATTCATTAAGGTTTTATTCATATTGATGCTGTCAAACACCAACTGATTTACAAACTCGCAACACACATTGAGACACAACGTTGTGAGCTTGTAGATCAGCCATTTAGGGTGCATTGACTTCTTATTGTCGGAGTGGCGACACTTCCATAGAGGTTAAGTTTAGGGTTAGGGTTAGAGATAGGGTTAGTGTCGGAATGGAGACATGTCGGAAAGGAAACATGTCGGAATGGAGACATGTAACCCGCACTCTGTGACGCCCCTGCGTGCATGCATGCATGCGTGCGTGCAATGTGCATGTGTGCGTGTGTGCGCGTGTGTGTGTGTGTGTGTGTGTGTGTGTGTGTGTGTGTGTGTGTTTGTGTGTGTGTGTGTGTGTGTGTGTGTGTGTGTGTGTGTGTGTGTGTGCGTGCGTGCGTGCGTGCGAGCGAGCGAGCGAGCGTTTGCGCACACTTGCGTGGGTGTTCAGAGGGTGTGCTTTAATGCCTGTCCACATGGGAGTGGGTGTGTGCATGGACGTCTCCCTCTCTGCATGCTAATCGCTAAACCAAAGCCCCAGGCTTGTCTCCTCAGCATGATCTCATGTGAACGTGATTCCTATCACTGATCAACCAGGAAAAGTACTGGCTGACTCCAAACTCCACCAGCACAGTGAACAGAGGGGGGGCGGGAAAGACTCCGTTCCAGACAGCGATCAATCACAACTCAGCAGTATGGAAAAACACAAAGAGGTCAGGGCAATGGGAAAGAGAGCTACAGAATATACTAGAGGTGGGACGTTTCGCGAACAAATCAAGTCTTTTGAACGGCTCTTTGAAATGAACGATGGGATCCGGTTCGTACATTATTTACTTGCAGAGTATTTCTACATTGCAGTGTTGATATTTTACTCAGTAAAGAAAAGTAAAAGTATCAACATTGCATTGTGGAAATACTCTGCCACAAGTAGAAGTTTGGAATTAAAATGTATTTGATTAAAAGTACAAAAGTATTGGCAATCATGATTTGAGCCATTTCTAAGCGGGCCACAAATCCAGTCTGTCTTAGCCAATCAGGATGGAATTATGAAAGATCTGACAGATTGGTCTTGATTGAAGTGTCCACAGCCCGCCTCTGAGACACAGACTGAGTAGACTGTGCCATCATATAATGAGCATTACTAAGGACCAATTATATGAAGATAGGTTGAAAATGGGTCCTTCAAGTACTGGGGCTGCATGGGTACTTTGTCCATGGCTGGTTATAAGATGATTTATTCCAAGCAGTTCCTCTTGGGCATGTAGTTAAAGTGCGACAGTGGTTTTTACCCTGGAAACTTCTGGGTTTGTTGCCTGCTACATTCAAGTGGAAGTGATCTGCTGTCATGACACTCAGAGAAAGGGAACTATATTGTCACAGAGTTCATGTCAGGCAGCCTGAAGTAAAGGTCACACTAATTAGAACCAGAATATCTTTAACCGTTGAAGAACCGTTCAAACTTGGCCTGTCTCACTTACGGTACAATCATTCAAAGTGAAACACACACGCACACGCACGCACGCACGCACGCGCGCACGCACGCACGCACGCACGCACGCACACACACACACACACACACACACACACACACACACACACACACACACACACACACACACACACACACACACACCATAATGAGATAGAAAACAAATATTCTGTTTTTCCCAAAGTGAATGCAGGATGCTGAGTGATGAAAGGTATATGAGTTTTTTGGCTCCTCTCAGGGAATAAACAAAGCTCACCTCAGAGCCGAGACATCTGAACTGAAGCAGCCATGCTCCCATACATAGAGAAGCACAGACAGGTATCTAGCCAATTACCAGCAGCCATGTGTGTGACCGCCGTGAACCTGTTTTCATTCGGGGCAAAAATGTGTTGCCTGCTTTAATTTGGACCCCAATCACCCTGTTGTCATCCTCACTGATGCATTCCGACTACATTGCCTGGAAAGACAAACAGAATATTAAGCATATGTAAAGTTATTGCAACAATCGCCTGTGTGTTATTTTGCGATTGTCACAGTCAAAATGGAAGCGAGACAAATTGGAGATGTTTTTGTTTGCTGTTGACTTTTCGGGCCATAAATACAAATGAGGCTCCTAGAATCGCAAGCTTCCATAAAGAAAATGAGATTTTCTTAGTTTCTACCAACCAACCAATAAACCCACCAACCAACCAATTTAAATTCCGAGTACATATCTTACGTAAAAATAGAGTCACACTCTCTGCCGATCTCCTTATTGAATGTGTGTATCTATCTATCTACTGTATCTATCTATCGCAGGCACGTGCGTGCACACATAGACATCAAAGGGGGCTTGAGCCCCTGCCCTTTAATCTGTCTGCAAAAAGTGCCCTCTCCAGACCATGAATGCAGTTTTTACTATGGTGAAAGAATTGCAAACGCCCTCTTTCCATGCCATGCCTGAAGGCAGTGTTCAAGAGAATTGCCTTTTCCAAACTCTCCTGGACTTGAACGCAGTATCTTATGTTCAAAGAATTGCCCTCTCTGTGTAGAAATCCATGCCGTTACACCACATCTCCAGTATTGACTTGATTTAGCTTAGTTCAGTGTGGTATCACGCACCGAAAATAGCCGACCTCCGACCGCTTGGAGGTCTGCTATTTTCGATATTTCCACCAAAAGGCCCTTTTAGAAATTTCAGCCCCTTCCTCTCTAACATTCTCTGCACGTCTCTGATCTATCAAACTATAGCCACATTATCTGCAGGTGTCCATATTGAATGTGTTTAGGTATTTATCTGTTGAACTATATCACATTCTCTGTGTTTAGGCATTTATCTATTGAACTATATCACATTCTCTATTTAGGTATTTATCTATTGAACCATATCACATTCTCTGTGTTTAGGCATTTATCTATTGAACTATAACACATTCTCTGCAGGTTTCCATATTGGATATGTGGGTACAGTAGGTACCTGTGTGGTCAGAACGAGTCAAGTGTCACGGCTAAGAGCTGCTGAGTCCACTGAAATTCACTCACAGGTGAGAGGTTGAAATGGCGTGGAGGCATTTATCCATGCCATGGATACCCTGATCCCCTCTAAATCCCACCACCCACTTCAGTCTGATGGGGCTAAAGCCCACATCCGCAGTTTTTCTTTCCTTTTTTTCTCCTTCCAGCACGTTTATTGTATATGTCTGTTATGTTTATGTATAGGTCTATGTTTTATGGGGTAATCAGGGGCGAGATTAAACAAGTTTAGAGAAGCATTGTGAACTTGTAGATCCGTTATTTTTGCTCTCAAGATTTGTTACAAACGTATTTGTTTACAAAGACGAAAACTAAGGACAGTTTTGGTTATTGTTTTTTATTGTTTTTGTTTTTTGTTTGTAAAGCCTTTTATTTGTATTTTAGTTAACTAAAATGTTCTAGTTTCAAGTCAATATCAGATTTTAACCTGTTTAAACCATCATGGTTGGACTCACGAAGACCACGGATTAGGTCTTTAAAATGGACAGCAGAAAGCCCGCAGGGGCCGAATCCAGCAGGCTTTCACCACCCTGAGAGAGTTAATCCCCAGAGAGAGAGAGAGAGAGAGAGAGAGAGAGAGAGAGAGAGAGAGAGAGAGAGAGAGAGAGAGACACCCCGGTGAACATAGGAAGCAATCCATTCCTCTAATAGACCTTGGGAGGTTCATCCTCTCCTCTAATCTCAGATTGCAATCTCCATAATGAAAGAGGAGCAGAGGCTCAAAGAACTAGTGTGTGTGTGTGTGTGTGTGTATACATGTGCACTCACACAGAAACTGTGCTCACATACGCACGCACGCACGCACAGACCCATCCTACCAACGGTTGTGTGCGGAGACCTCGCGCTGATGACTCTTAGCCGACATTACATTTGGATGGAGTTTAATCAACAAATAGATGGCACTGTCATCCCCTATTATATCAAATTATTACAGTGGGTAAAGCAACTCCCCTCAGGTACAAATTACTTTCCAAAGGCTTGACAGCCGTAATCTTTTCTCCCCATGAATACAGCACTAGTCAAAATTGAGTAGTGCAGTAGGTGAGGACTGTGCAAAAAGCTGAGTGTTAGTCGTGTTAGTTTTATGTCCTGATAATAAGGGGAGAGAGAGAGAGAGAGAGAGAGAGAGAGAGAGAGAGAGAGAGAGAGAGAAAGTCCCTGATTAATGCTCTGTATACAGTATATGTGTTGACTGTGCTGGGAAGGACCTGGGTCATGAGTCCTTTTCCCCTGCCCTCATTGAAGCCAGAAACCTTTTCTGAAAGGCTGATTATTAGCATCAACTACTCATGCCATCTGTGAACTTGCAAGGAATGCCGTCCTATATTCTGTACCAGAAATAGAGTAGCATGCCTTTGATGGAGTTTAATTACTTTCATTTCATTCATGGAGAAAAACGATCCGTCAAAACAAATGCGGCATTATGTTCAGAGAAGAGAAGAGGGCAAAATATCCATCTCGTTGTCAGCTTCACTGATGGGACAGAATTCTCAGAGAGAGACGTGTCAAGAAACAGAAGCCGATCTGAAGGGAGGATTGCATTGTAGTCAATACAACTGTCGATGCGTGTATAGACATAGTGAAGGCTGCACTGGAGGCACCTCTTCAACTCACAACCATGCCCCCCACGACACCGCTGGTCTGAGTTGAGCGAGACAAGCAGAATTAGAGAAAGATTAAGTGCTCCGTGATAAGTCAGTGCAGCAGGTATCTGCAGTCTTCCAGCACAAGTCAGGAGAGAAGCCAACCAGGCAGGGAGACAGAACGGCTGCTATTAATGCAGAGCATCAGGACATGAGGTATGTCACTGCCCAGCCATGAGGTCCCCGAGTACACAGCCATCGCTCTTTTTGCACTCTGGGGAAACGCCGCTTCGGCCAAATAGACCAGGCTGAAAGGTTATCTGTAAGCTGAACAAAACCAAGTGTCAGGCCCTCATCGACACGGGAGCTTCCCTCTGCACTGTGGTCCTGCAAGATGCATTATTAATGAGGTTCGCTCCCTCCTCCCCACCTTATTCTGCACATGCTCCATCGCTGCTAAAAAACATTTTACCATACAGTACCTGCCTTAAAGAGGTTTTTATCATACCTGCAAAAATGTAGTTTTTAAATATCTATTTTTTATACTTATATATAATATATTATAAATTGTTATTATATGTTGATGATGCACCAGACTGCTCTGGAACAATGATGTTGTAAATGCATGTCCCACTGTCTGCTGGTGTCTCTTTACATGTTGATATGGAGGTCCATGATGTCATCAGTATATGCCTATTATGGGCATACCGGTCGAATCAGCGGTTCTGGACAATCGTCTATCCGACTGACTTGAAGTGGGTCAGTCGGACAGTTCTCAAGTGAACTACAAACACACGCAAAGACGGACAAATAGATAGTAATCTGAAGGAGTAATATCGAAGAATGTGTTTTACATACTGTAAGTCGGCTTTCTGGTGGCGCTATAAAAAGCAGATGTGAAAAATGCAGGGCACAGGTTTTTCCTTGGCCTCTGGGAAGGTTGCATACAAAGTTTTACCCTAATCGGTGGAACATGGCAGATCTACAAGCTCACAATGTGTCGCAGCACGACACGCTGTGAGGTTGTAGATCGGCTATTTTCAGCATGCAACCAAGTGTAAAACCAGTCATTACGATGCCATCAAGGCCTGCCAAAATACAATTCAGTTGACTAAATCAACTGTAGATTTAGTCGCCTAAAATCTTATGATATTTAGTCGACTAAAATTATACTAAAACTAAAACTTTTCAGGTGACTAAATTACGACTAAAACTAAAAGACATTTTATTCAAAAGACTATGACTAAAACTAAATCAAAATTTGCTGTCAAAAACAGCACTGTATTTCAAATACTTTTTTGTTTTTTTCAAATACTTTTTTTGTATTTTGTGCCCACCTCTGCTGAGAGGTGCCCCGAGCAAGCCTCTAGCCGAGTGGCCGCAACAAGCGTTGTCAGGAGGTACTAGAAATGTTGATGGGGGTTAGAAATGTCAGAGAATTCATAATTATGATCATGCTCCACATCTCCCATGATCCATTGCTTGGGATGAGGATAATAAGGCCATGACAGACACACAGACATGCGTGCGTGCATGGCTTGTGGTTCTACAATGGGTGCGTTTGTGTGTGTGTGTGGGGGGAGACAGCATCATATGTTCACCATTCAGAATCTTTAGCATGTATTTGAATGAAGGAATAAAAGACAGATTCCCAAGACCAGAAAGGCGAAAAAGGGACCAAATCGAAGCCATAGAGGAGGTCTGGCAGGAGAGGACAATAAAAGGAAAAAGCACAGAGCAGTATAGAGCTGAGAAGTGGGGGAGGAAAGATTGTGAGGAGTTGAGAATTATAGCTTCAATTTCCCGGGGAGGCGTGGGTGCAGGGAATGGTTGGATCAGCCAGCACTTCTACAAACCTAACAGAATTTATTTATGTGCAACACAGCGCTTTACAAGCAGCTAACACACATATCTGTCTCACACAATGTTCTCTCTCTTACTCACTGTCTCTCTTTCTTTTATCTCACTCTTGCTGCACTCACTTTCTCGCTTACATCTCTGTCCGCCTGTCTGTCTGTCTGTCTGTCTGTCTGTCTGTCTGTCTGTCTGTCTGTCTGTCTGTCTGTCTGTCTGTCTGTCTGTCTGTCTGTCTGTCTGTCTCAAACATAGGCCAAATTGTCAAATAATATAAGAAAGATGCAAAAATGTTGAGAATAGCTCTACAAGATTTGTGCTTACTCCCATTGTAAGAATGGAATGCGGAAAAGCTCATTATACAGTATCTCAATGCAGTGGTTCAAAACTCCTTTTGGTCCGAACACCATCGGCAGGTTAGCTACTCACCAGAGTTGGCAGGTTAGCTACTCATCAGAGTTAGTTTTACTGAACTTAGGGTTAGGGTTAAGGTTAGATTTAGGTGGTCGGACCAAAGGGAGTTCGAACCAAGGACATGTTACCATAGTTCCCATGTTTGGAACTATCTCATTGGCGAGATCAAAGCGTGTCGCAACTCCCTTCTTCTACAGATCTGATTTGCGAGGCGTTGTGAGAACTTGTAGATCTGCTATTTTCACAATATTTATCTGTGGAACCGAGTCAAACTAAATTGAATTGAACGCCTACATTCCAAGTGCTTGTCAGGGGGGACCCGAGTTGAAATAGGATTATTTTGGGGGGTCACGGCCATCAGCTTGATGTGGTTCTATCCAGACTGTAGTTCTAGCAGACTACTGTATGTGATTCTCCACATAAAGGTGAAGAGGGATGTTTTGTGTTGACAGTTAGATATGTCTGTCATGGGTGCTACAATAATGCATTTAATCAGACTTGCAGATTGATAGGAGGATATTGCTGTCTCCTCCACATCAGGATCAGCTCATCCACAGTGATGGTTTAAGTTCATAATACTGACATCAGGATCAGCTCATCAACAGTGATGGTTTAAGTACTGACAGGATATTTCATTATAGTGCCTGCATGGAACTCACAGAAAACGCAGCTAGTTATCAGAAAAAGTGTGCAAGTAAGTAAATAAGTAAGTAAGTAAGTAAGTAAGTAAGTAAGTAAGTAAGTAAGTGAGTAAGTATAGTAAGTAAGTAAGTAAGTAAGTAAGTAAGTAAGTAAGTAAGTAAGTAAGTAAGTATAAGTAAGTAGGTAAGTAAGTAAGTAAGTATTATGTAAGTAAGTATAAGTAAGTAAGTATACCGGTAAGTAAGTAAGTAGCCTGGGGAACAAGTGGTTCCCCAGCCATGTGGCCCCTAGCTATTGTATACAGCATGCCCATATCATATGTGAATATCGGTTGGTGGTTCTGGACTACCGGATCTCTATAAATGGTCATAACGGTCACCACACACACATATGGGCATGGCTATATATGGGCATATCAGTCGGATCGGTCCGGACAATCGGATCTCCATGTATGTCTAGATATGGGCTTTTCGGTCCAATCAGCAGTTCGGGACAACCGCATGTCCGACCGACTCAACGGCGGACATGCTACTCCCTTGGACTAGGTTCATCGGCAACTCACACACCAACTTTGAAGTGGGTCAGTCGGACTGTTCTCGAGATACGTGAACTACAGACACAGATAGAGAAGCATTTTTTTTCTTCTGTCCTTACTATGCTACACTGATGTGGTACACTACAGATGGGTTCTTCTGGACTTAACATTATTATGTTAAGTCCAGAAGTCATTATAAGATGGTTATTATAAGATTTACGATCAGTAAGACTCCCTAATTGGGAGATAAGCGACCGTCACGTCGCATACACAAACTTTAGAAGGCAATGATAGCCAATCAGGAGGGAATATGGGAAATGGGACAGTTGCATGTTGATGACATGACTCTAGAGATACTGTGTACCGCTTTGCGTGATTTTAGGCCAAAATCTGTAGGAGCAGTGTCCAAAAATCGTTGGTGCTAGAGGAGGGCCATGTGAGAAATGAGGGGTGGAGGTTGTGGTTTGGCAGCCAAGGAGTGTGTGTGCAAAGTTTGGCATGGAGAGGGGCAACAGTGGCGGCGATATGAGTAGGGCAAAAGTGTGACGTGGCGGATAGAGTGACAGACTGACTGACGGACAGACTGACAGCCGGTGGAGGTTTTGATAGCAACAAGTACATCCCCTGGACATAATGCCAGTATGTCATATATGTTGTGTTTTGATGAAACTCATTGATTGCCTCAACATCATGTGACCCAGTCATTGTGTCCCCAACCCCCTGGTTGTTGTCTCCCCCCCCCCCCCCCCCCCCCCCCCCACCGCCCACACACACACACACACACACACACACACACACACACACACACACACACACACACACACACACACACACACACACACACCAAGCCTCTACTTTGACCTGACAATAACAACACCACGTGTTGTTCTATTGTATTTGGACGACAGGGCTGGAAAGAGGATTTGTGTTCAGTTGCTGGAGGGCAGTGCGTGCCTGTTCAAATCCCAAGCTAGGATTATAATCTAAAAATCAATCAATCCTCTTGTAGCGGCACAGTGAATCAGTGGCAATGACATGACATGACCCACTTGGATGAATCAAATCAAATCAAAGCAGCGACTAGGTGTGTGTGTGTGTGTGTGTGTGTGTGTGTGTGTGTATGTGTGTGTGTGTGTGTGTGTGTGTGTGTGTGTGTGTGTGTGTGTGTGTGTGTGTGTGTGTGTGTGTGTGTGTGTGTGTGTCTGAAATGATTGAAGTAGTAGAGCTGCTACTTGATAGAGCTACTACTTGGTTGTACAGCTCTGTACAACCTACGACATATGGGTATTCCCGTGATGACATCACAGATCTCCATACTGTATACGGGCAAAAAAGGGACAAGGACGGAATTCATTTGCAAGTCGCGACAACCACACTGGTTATCATGAGACTGACAAAATATGTCCATATGGGAATTCCCGGATATGGGATTAATATTGATGACATCAGGGATCTCCATATATGGGCAAATGAATTCTGTCTTGGCCATATATGGAGCGTGATATGAGTGCGTGATACTGTCTAGAAGGTAGAATCCTGAAGAGGAATGCGTCCTTCTGTCCGATGCCCTGTGTTGTGAAGAGTTCTTGAAGGTAGAGTTGGAGACTCTCAAGAGCGTTAGTTGGTTGAATATGAAATACCCAGAGAATGCAGGTCTTTTTATATCCTTCTGCTGAGCTGGTCGAGTCATCATTGTGATGTCAGAACAGGTCAGCTATATCCACATCTGGAGTCTGTGAGGTCAGATGTATTGTAGATGTATTGGCCAGCTCCATATATGGAGATCTAGGTGATGAGCTGGTCGAGTCATCATTGTGATGGTCAGCTATATCCATTATCATATTAGCACAGGATGTGCAGGTTTTCATACTAAATGTGACCTACGGTCACAATGACAAACAGCAAATCAGAAGAGGGAGCATTGCTTTCTCTCTGTGTTATTTGTTGAGTATCTGTCAGTATTGTGTACATTTGCTTCTGTTCCAGTGTTTGATGTCCCTGTCTCCATGGCATGACTCTCCTCCACTCTCTGCTTGGGTCTGTTTCTCCCACTCGCTTGCTCCTTTTCCCTTTCTTATACATCGCTCTTTCTCGCGTGCGCGCACGTATGTGTGTGTGTGTGTGTGTGTGTGTGTGTGTGTGTGTGTGTGTGTGTGTGTGTGTGTGTGTGTGTGTGTGTGTGCGCAGATATACCGGTACAAGCTCACAGCGTGGCACAGAGTGCCGTGCTGCGAGCTTGTAGATCTGCTATTTTTGAAAAATCCTGAAAATGTGTCTTTGAATATTTCAAATCCTTCTAAGGTTTTTTGAAAAAACTATGTTTCTATGTCAGTGGTGCTCAAACTTTTTCATGTGAAGGACCCCCAAAATGATATGTATTTGGCCACGGACCCCCATCTCAAAATAGTTCCAGGGACCCCCCAGAAGCAAAATTTGAGTTAAAAAATGTTTGCTTTTCACGACTTTTCAAAACTAGCAGATCTACAAGCTTGCTGTGAGCTTGTAGATCTGCTATTTTTTAATAGCTAAAGTATAATTAAGGCCCCTCCA
>NC_137816.1:42673328-42753504 GCF_963921795.1 Nannobrachium achirus | reverse complement strand
TGTGTTTAGGTATTTATCTATTGAACTATATCACATTCTCTGTAGGCATTTATCTGTTGAACTATATCACATTCTCTGTGTTTAGGTATTTATCTATTGAACTATATCACATTCTCTGTGTTTAGGTATTTATCTATTGAACTATATCACATTCTCTGTGTTTAGGTATTTATCTATTGAACTATATCACATTCTCTGTGTAGGCATTTATCTATTGAACTATATCACATTCTCTGTTTAGGTATTTATCTATTGAACTATATCACATTCTCTGTGTTTAGGTATTTATCTATTGAACTATTATCACATTCTCTGTGTTTAGGTATTTATCTATTGAACTATTATCACATTCTCTGTAGGCATTTATCTATTGAACTATATCACATTCTCTGTGTTTAGGTATTTATCTATTGAACTATATCACATTCTCTGTGTGTAGGCATTTATCTATTGAACTATATCACATTCTCTGTGTTTAGGTATTTATCTATTGAACTATATCACATTCTCTGTAGGCATTTATCTATTGAACTATATCACATTCTCTGTGTTTAGGTATTTATCTATTGAACTATATCACATTCTCTGTGTGTAGGCATTTATCTATTGAACTATATCACATTCTCTGTGTTTAGGTATTTATCTATTGAACTATATCACATTCTCTGTGTTTAGGTATTTATCTATTGAACTATTATCACATTCTCTGTAGGCATTTATCTATTGAACTATTATCACATTCTCTGTGTTTAGGCATTTATCTATTGAACTATATCACATTCTCTGTGTTTAGGCATTTATCTATTGAACTATAACACATTCTCTGCAGGTTTCCATATTGGATATGTGGGTACAGTAGGTACCTGTGTGGTCAGAACGAGTCAAGTGTCACGGCTAAGAGCTGCTGAGTCCACTGAAATTCACTCACAGGTGAGAGGTTGAAATGGCGTGGAGGCATTTATCCATGCCATGGATACCCTGATCCCCTCTAAATCCCACCACCCACTTCAGTCTGATGGGGCTAAAGCCCACATCCGCAGTTTTTCTTTCCTTTTTTTCTCCTTCCAGCACGTTTATTGTATATGTCTGTTATGTTTATGTATAGGTCTATGTTTTATGGGGTAATCAGGGGCGAGATTAAGCGAGTTTAGTGAAGCGTTGTGAACTCGTAGATCCGTTATTTTGCTCTCAAGATTTGTTACAAACGTATTTGTTTACAAAGACGAAAAATAAGGACAGTTTTGGTTATTGATTTTTTTGTTTTTTGTTTGTAAAGCCTTTTATTTGTATTTTAGTTAACTAAAATGTTCTAGTTTCAAGTCAATATCAGATTTTAACCTGTTTAAACCATCATGGCTGGACTCACGAAGACCACGGATTAGGTCTTTAAAATGGACAGCAGAAAGCCCGCAGGGCCGAATCCAGCAGGCTTTCACCACCCTGAGAGAGTTAATCCCCAGAGAGAGAGAGAGAGAGAGAGAGAGAGAGAGAGCGAGAGATAGAGAGAGAGAGAGAGAGAGAGAGAGAGAGAGAGAGAGAGAGAGAGAGAGAGAAAGAGAGAGAGAGAGAGAGAGAGAGAGAGAGAGAGAGAGAGAAAGAGAGAGAGACAGAGAGAGAGAGAGAGAGAGAGAGAGAGAGAGAGAGAGAGAGAAAGAGAGAGAGAGAGAGAGAGAGAGAGAGAGACACCACGGTGACATAGGAAGCAATCCATTCCTCTAATAGACCTTGGGAGGTTCATCCTCTCCTCTAATCTCAGATTGCAATCTCCATAATGAAAGAGGAGCAGAGGCTCAAAGAACTAGTGTGTGTGTGTGTATACATGTGCACTCACACAGAAACTGTGCTCACATACGCACGCACGCACAGACCCATCCTACCAACGGTTGTGTGCGGAGACCTCGCGCTGATGACTCTTAGCCGACATTACATTTGGATGGAGTTTAATCAACAAATAGATGGCACTGTCATTCCCTATTATATCAAATTATTACAGTGGGTAAAGCAACTCCCCTCAGGTACAAATTACTTTCCAAAGGCTTGACAGCCGTAATCTTTTCTCCCCATGAATACAGCACTAGTCAAAATTGAGTAGTGCAGTAGGTGAGGACTGTGCAAAAAGCTGAGTGTTAGTCGTGTTAGTTTTAAGGCCTGATAATGAGGGGAGAGAGAGAGAGAGAGAGAGAGAGAGAGAGAGAGAGAGAGAGAGAGAGAGAGAGAGAAAGTCCCTGAGTAATGCTCTGTATACAGTATATGTGTTGACTGTGCTGGGAAGGACCTGGGTCATGAGTCCTTTCCCCTGCCCTCATTGAAGCCAGAAACCTTTTCTGAAAGGCTGATTATTAGCATCAACTAGCTCATGCCATCTGTGAACTTGCAAGGAATGCCGTCCTATATTCTGTACCAGAAATAGAGTAGCATGCCTTTGATGGAGTTTAATTACTTTCATTTCATTCATGAAAAAAAAAAACGATCCGTCAAAACAAATGCGGCATTATGTTCAGAGAAGAGAAGAGGGCACAATATCCATCTCATTGTCAGCTTCACTGATGGGACAGAATTCTCAGAGAGAGACGTGTCAAGAAACAGAAGCCGATCTGAAGGGAGGATTGCATTGTAGTCAATACAACTGTCGATGCGTGTATAGACATAGTGAAGGCTGCACTGGAGGCACCTCTTCAACTCACAACCATGCCCCCCACGACACCGCTGGTCTGAGTTGAGCGAGACAAGCAGAATTAGAGGAAGATTAAGTGCTCTGTGATAAGTCAGTGCAGCAGGTATCTGCAGTCTTCCAACACAAGTCAGGAGAGAAGCCAACCAGGCAGAGAGACAGAACGGCTGCTATTAATGCAGAGCATCAGGACATGAGGTATGTCACTGCCCAGCCATGAGGTCCCCGAGTACACAGCCATCGCTCTTTTTGCACTCTGGGGAAACGCCGCTTTGGCCAAATAGACCAGGCTGAAAGGTTATCTGTAAGCTGAACAAAACCAAGTGTCAGGCCCTCATCGACACGGGAGCTTCCCTCTGCACTGTGGTCCTGCATGATGGCATTATTAATGAGGTTCGCTCCCTCCTCCCACCTTATTCTGCACATGCTCCATCGCTGCTAAAAAACATTTACCATACAGTGTGGTTTTTAGTCTATGCAGAACATGTCCCACTAACATTTCACTGCTTATACCTGTATGTATGATGAGTGAGTGACAAATAAACCCCTCTGGATTCTCTGGATTCTTGATTCTTGGTGGCCACAATCCACCGTATTCACCCACGATGGTGAAGATTCAGACTGCATGTAATAGGACTAGGGGAGTGAGCACAGATAAAAAGGCCATGCCCATGGACTGCTCCAAATAACGGTGACCAATAAAAGTCCATTTCTGGTTGGCTTACTTCCAGGACAACTGCATTAACAGATTGGATCTCCTCAAAGCATAGGGAGACGTGGTGGACGCTCCCAGGGCTTGCCTCAACATACAGTAGTCTCAGTGACAATAGCCCTTCAGCGGTACGAGAGCTAACCAGGTTAGCGTTCCACATCGGACACACCCTGCATGCTCATTCATGGATTTCCACCATGGATAAATTCATTTCAGGGAGGTCCGAAAATACTGTATATTAACCGATTTCCGTGCCGCCGACATGAAAGGGTTAATTGTTCAGCGTGCCGGTCGCTTGCTCCGTCCGCGGCCAGTCTCTTATTTTGAAGGCCGGAAGTAGATCGAGCTAACAATTCCTACTTGACGATGTTCAAGATTGACGCGGAACTAGTTCTGGTCCGAAACGTAAACAATGATAGAAGATTGATGCCTTTATGCTTGTGCTATTTTAGCGAGAATCCAATGCCATCCTTGGCATCAAAAGTGTTTTTTGGAGAAAATGGACTGTAAAGATGAGAAAGACCGTTGGTTTCTATGGGATGGGATCACTATTGTGTGCACGTGGATGTGCAATGATGATGAATCGGCGACTTCATCCGTGCCAGGGTTTTTCAACGGACGGTAGGTTGCCAGGCCAGCTTTACTGTATACACTATACCAGGCCTGGAATTTCATCAGTTTAGGGGCAAGGCCAATTGGCCTTTGGTGTTGTAAAATTTTTGAGGGCACAAAGGCCAAGTGCCAGGGCAGGAAGGCCATCATTAAAACAATCATTTTAAGTACACGCCACAGTCATAATTAATTTAGCTTAAACGTTAAGGTTTAATGTAATACCTTTCAATTAAATAAATATCAAGAAAATGTTTATTTCTGTTTTGCCCTGTGCAGTGGTGTAAAGTAACTAAGTACATTTACTTAAGTATTGTACTTAATTGTTTATTGTAATTTTGAGTATTTCTAACACTTACTTCTACTCCACTACATCTCGGATCCAAATATTGTACTTTTACTCCACTACAATTATTTGAAACCTTTAGTTAACAGTTACTTTGCATATATAAATTATAATATTATTAAACATACATGAACCACTTTAGCCCTATTTAGGCTATTTGAAAATAACCAAGCTTGTAGAAAAAATAGCAGATCTACAAGCTCAAGATGTCGCATAACTATGTGTTGTGAGCTTGTAGACCTGCTATTTTCAAACATTTTGTACTTTTACTTTTGGTACTTTAAGTACATTTTTGATACCAATACTTTTGTACTTTTACTCAAGTATATTTTGAATTTGAGGACTTTTACTTGCAACCGGAGTATTTATACATTGCAGTAGGCTATTGATACTTTTACTTGAGTAAAACATTTGAGTACTTTTTCCACCACTGGCCATGTGTTGTGCACGCACGCACACAAACTCCTCCCTCCCGTTCGCGGAGTGAAGCGATCCTTTCTCAACAATAATGTACTTTCTGACAGCTCAGCCTCTTGGGGAAAGAATAGCTTTTGGTTCCCTTAGCGCTGCATTTCGGTTGTTGTCCTGAGCTCAGCAGAGCTCCGTTTGAAGGCATTCATTCGCACATTCGGATTTATTCAACAGGCTGCGTTAGATGTAACTCCCGTTTAGCCCGGTGATGTTTTTGTGTTGTATAATCACTGTGTCGGCGGCTCCACTATGCGGTGGCTGCTATGCTGCTACTACGAGCGTAAATGGAATCTACTACTGGTCATGTGAGCAGCTCAACCAACCATGCACTGCTGTTACCGTAATGACTGGAAAATCGCGCAGAGGAAAAAACTGTAAAAAGCAGTTAACGGACTGCTGTGGGCGCCGGGGCACCACGGCCACTGTGGCCGCTTGGGCATGTCATTTTTCGAGGGGCACACGGCCAAAGAGAGGGGCAACGACGGCCATGGCCGTCGTGGCCGCCGTGAAATTCCTGCCCTGCACTATACAGTATATTTCGCGAGTCATCCCGCGATCGGCACTGTAAATACTTTTAATATTTCGCGAGTTATCGCAGGATCGGCACTACATACGTTTGTTATACATGCCACATATACCGGTATGTTTAACATATATGTGGAGATACAGTATGACACATATATTTCCTATAAATCCGCATGCACATAATATTATTATTATATATTATATATTTGCCGAAGAGAGGTGGGTCTCTAGCCAAGGTGCTCCACATGTCCAAGGGCTCGGTGGGTCCAGTTTCGAATCACCAAGAGCCTGATACTGTGACAGTATGGAACTTGTATTAACTAGAGTGAAAAATCACAACCTAGAGAAGAAACAATGCCACCTTGTATGTTTGTGCAAGCTACTGATACGCTGTATGTCAACATTTCAAGGCAGGTGCACCATTGGAGCCCTGAGAGGAATACCAGAAGAGTTGCCGGAGAGAAACTCGCCCAGAATGATGGTTTATGCCTTTGGTTGATTGATTGAGGTATTTATTAGAGGTTTTGGATAGGAAAAGGTACAGTTTCATCACAGTACATTTCACTGATACAATGTCAACTAAAAGGAAACTCGGGTAAGGCAAGGCTTATTTGTTATTTTCCATTGAGATCCTTAATATCCTTATATACCTCTGTAAACTATGCCTAAACGGTTAAACCTAGCCTTATTCCTAACCTTAACCTCAGTAAAACGGTGCCAAAACCTAACCCTATTCCTAATCTTAACCTCAGAAAGATATGCGTAATCCTAAAGTTATTTCTAACCTTATTCTCAGTAAAACAAATAAAAAAATATAGCTGCAAGCAGCGATAAAGTGGCCAAGCCAGAAAAAGCAGGAAAAGCAAGAAAAGTGGGAAAAGAAATAAAAGCAAAACTAGAAGCATTGTTCTTCCAAGAACAGATCTCCGGCCAGTCAGGTAGGTTTTTTTGGCCTCCTGGTGGCTCTATAATAGGCCAAAGAGAAAAGGGTGCCACATGTTCTTGGGCCTTTCACGGCAATCGGACGCTGCATGTGGGATTTGAGGCATTTTGTTCAAAAAAAATGTTTTGCTAAAGTTGACCCGCTGGTGGCGCTATAACAGCCCAATGTGAGAGAGTGGCATCTGTTCCTTGGCCCAGTGGGCATGTGTGTGCAAAATTTCACACACATAGCAGGCTGCATTCATGATTTGAGACATTTTGTTCAAAAAGGAGCAATCCTGCAAACCTTGGAATTCAATGTTAGCCAATTAGATAGAATATGATATCGGACAAATCCGTCATGATTACATCACTGTAGAGATACTGTGTACTGATTTGTGTGATTTTTGGATAAAATCTGAAGGAGTAATATCGAAGAATGTGTTTTACATACTGTAAGTCGGCTTTCTGGTGGCGCTATAAAAAGCAGATGTGAAAAATGCAGGGCACAGGTTTTTCCTTGGCCTCTGGGAAGGTTGCATACAAAGTTTTACCCTAATCGGTGGAACATGGCAGATCTACAAGCTCACAATGTGTCGCAGCACGACACGCTGTGAGGTTGTAGATCGGCTATTTTCAGCACGCAACCAAGTGTAAAACCAGTCATTACGATGCCATCAAGGCCTGCCAAAATACAATTCAGTTGACTAAATCAACTGTAGATTTAGTCGCCTAAAATCTTATGATATTTAGTCGACTAAAATTATACTAAAACTAAAACTTTTCAGGTGACTAAATTACGACTAAAACTAAAAGACATTTTATTCAAAAGACTATGACTAAAACTAAATCAAAATTTGCTGTCAAAAACAGCACTGTATTTCAAATACTTTTTTGTTTTTTCAAATACTTTTTTTGTATTTTGTGCCCACCTCTGCTGAGAGGTGCCCCGAGCAAGCCTCTAGCCGAGTGGCCGCAACAAGCGTTGTCAGGAGGTACTAGAAATGTTGATGGGGTTAGAAATGTCAGAGAATTCAAAATTATGATCATGCTCCACATCTCCCATGATCCATTGCTTGGGATGAGGATAATAAGGCCATGACAGACACACAGACATGCGTGCGTTCATGGCTTGTGGTTCTACAATGGGTGTGTTTGTGTGTGTGTGTGGGGGGGGGCAGCATCATATGTTCACCATTCAGAATCTTTAGCATGTATTTGAATGAAGGAATAAAAGACAGATTCCCAAGACCAGAAAGGCGAAAAAGGGACCAAATCGAAGCCATAGAGGAGGTCTGGCAGGAGAGGACAATAAAAGGAAAAAGCACAGAGCAGTATAGAGCTGAGAAGTGGGGGAGGAAAGATTGTGAGGAGTTGAGAATTATAGCTTCAATTTCCCGGGGAGGCGTGGGTGCAGGGAATGGTTGGATCAGCCAGCACTTCTACAAACCTAACAGAATTTATTTATGTGCAACACAGCGCTTTACAAGCAGCTAACACACATACCTGTCTCACACAATGTTCTCTCTCTTACTCACTGTCTCTCTTTCTTTTATCTCACTCTTGCTGCACTCACTTTCTCGCTTACATCTCTGTCCGCCTGTCTGTCTGTCTGTCTGTCTGTCTGTCTGTCTGTCTGTCTGTCTGTCTGTCTGTCTGTCTGTCTGTCTGTCTCAAACATAGGCCAAATTGTCAAATAATATAAGAAAGATGCAAAAATGTTGAGAATAGCTCTACAAGATTTGTGCTTACTCCCATTGTAAGAATGGAATGCGGAAAAGCTCATTATACAGTATCTCAATGCAGTGGTTCAAAACTCCTTTTGGTCCGAACACCATCGGCAGGTTAGCTACTCACCAGAGTTGGCAGGTTAGCTACTCATCAGAGTTAGTTTTACTGAACTTAGGGTTAGGGTTAAGGTTAGGTTTAGGTGGTCGGACCAAAGGGAGTTCGAACCAAGGACATGTTACCATAGTTCCCATGTTTGGAACTATCTCATTGGCGAGATCAAAGCGTGTCGCAACTCCCTTCTTCTACAGATCTGATTTGCGAGGCGTTGTGAGAACTTGTAGATCTGCTATTTTCACAATATTTATCTGTGGAACCGAGTCAAACTAAATTGAATTGAACGCCTACATTCCAAGTGCTTGTCAGGGGGGACCCGAGTTGAAATAGGATTATTTTGGGGGGTCACGGCCATCAGCTTGATGTGGTTCTATCCAGACTGTAGTTCTAGCAGACTACTGTATGTGATTCTCCACATAAAGGTGAAGAGGGATGTTTTGTGTTGACAGTTAGATATGTCTGTCATGGGTGCTACAATAATGCATTTAATCAGACTTGCAGATTGATAGGAGGATATTGCTGTCTCCTCCACATCAGGATCAGCTCATCCACAGTGATGGTTTAAGTTCATAATACTGACATCAGGATCAGCTCATCAACAGTGATGGTTTAAGTACTGACAGGATATTTCATTATAGTGCCTGCATGGAACTCACAGAAAACGCAGCTAGTTATCAGAAAAAGTGTGCAAGTAAGTAAATAAGTAAGTAAGTAAGTAAGTAAGTAAGTAAGTAAGTAAGTAAGTAAGTGAGTAAGTATAGTAAGTAAGTAAGTAAGTAAGTAAGTAAGTAAGTAAGTAAGTAAGTAAGTAAGTATAAGTAAGTAGGTAAGTAAGTAAGTAAGTATTATGTAAGTAAGTATAAGTAAGTAAGTATACCGGTAAGTAAGTAAGTAGCCTGGGGAACAAGTGGTTCCCCAGCCATGTGGCCCCTAGCTATTGTATACAGCATGCCCATATCATATGTGAATATCGGTTGGTGGTTCTGGACTACCGGATCTCTATAAATGGTCATAACGGTCACCACACACACATATGGGCATGGCTATGGGCATATCAGTCGGATCGGTCCGGACAATCGGATCTCCATGTATGTCTAGATATGGGCTTTTCGGTCCAATCAGCAGTTCGGGACAACCGCATGTCCGACCGACTCAACGGCGGACATGCTACTCCCTTGGACTAGGTTCATCGGCAACTCGTCTCACACACCAACTTTGAAGTGGGTCAGTCGGACTGTTCTCGAGATACGTGAACTACAGACACAGATAGAGAAGCATTTTTTTTCTTCCTGTCCTTACTATGCTACACTGATGTGGTACACTACAGATGGGTTCTTCTGGACTTAACATTATTATTAGGGATGCCCCGATCAGGGTTTTTTTGCCCCCGATCCGATACCGATCAAATATTATTGCTTCCAATTCGATCCCGATCTTTCCCGATCCGATCTTTTGGCAAGGCATTAAGAAAAAAAAATTCTATTCATTCTATCACTTAGTGCAGCACTGAATCAACAAATTAAAAACAAAGCTTATGAGTAGTGTATAGTGATATAGGCCTACTAGTGCAGTGTTTCTCAATCATTGTGCAGCGGACCTTTGGTGTGGCCTTTGAAATTTGGCAGTGAAGTCACGATTTAAGGACTTTTAAAACCTGTTTAATACCTCAAAAAATAAAATAAAATAGACCATTACAGCATCAAAAATAATCAACAAACTATATAAAAACTGGTAAAACATTGGCCATTTTTAAAGTTGAAACAAAATAAGTTAAGAACCAATTAACCAGTCTGCTTTAAAAGTATGCAGTAGCAGCTAGTTCAGTGGTTCTCAACCTTTTCAGGCCGTGACCCCCAAAATAATCATATTTTAACTGGGGACCCCCGACCCTGAAGAGTTGAGGAAGTATATTTTGTATAACACGGTTCTATTGTGAAAATAGCAGATCTACATGCTCACAACGCCTTGTGAGCATGTAGATCGGCTATTTTCCCATTTTCTGGCTTTAATATTTGACAATTTGGCCAATGTTTAATTTGTCATTTTAGAGGTATTAAAAAGTCCTTAATTTTTCACTTTCGAAATGTCCAGATACCCTCTATACACTTAAACTTTATGTTGATTTGTTTACTTTTGAGAGAGAAAACAATGTTGCACATTAAGTTAATCATCTGGGGACCCCCCCCAAAATAATTTGAGGACCCCCCTGGGGGTCCCGACCCACAGGTTGAGAACCACTGAGCTAGTTGACAGTGCAGAGAGACATAATTGCCTTCCTTTGATCCATTAGCAAGGGGCCAATTACTACTTATTGGCATCAGCTGCCAGCTGTACACAGAGTCTGACACAATCACCTTCCCTCTGCAGTGCTCTGTCTGTCTCATTTCTCCAAAAGCCCTTGAATATGATTGAAAATGATTAAGGATTACTGTGATTATGGTAAGCTTACATTTCATATCGCATTCACCTTACCTGTAACTTTCAGTACTCCCAGAAAAAAAAAAATTGAAAAAAAAAAAAAAAAAAAAAAAAATCGATTTTTTTTCCCCGATCTCCGATCTTATAAAAACGGCCATATCGGCGGCCGATCCGATCACGTGATCGGGATCGGGCAACCCTAATTATTATGTTAAGTCCAGAAGTCATTATAAGATGGTTATTATAAGATTTACGATCAGTAAGACTCCCTAATTGGGAGATAAGCGACCGTCACGTTGCATACACAAACTTTAGAAGGCAATGATAGCCAATCAGGAGGGAATATGGGAAATGGGACAGTTGCATGTTGATGACATGACTCTAGAGATACTGTGTACCGCTTTGCGTGATTTTAGGCCAAAATCTGTAGGAGCAGTGTCCAAAAATCGTTGGTGCTAGAGGAGGGCCATGTGAGAAATGAGGGGTGGAGGTTGTGGTTTGGCAGCCAAGGAGTGTGTGTGCAAAGTTTGGCATGGAGAGGGGCAACAGTGGCGGCGATATGAGTAGGGCAAAAGTGTGACGTGGCGGATAGAGTGACAGACTGACTGACGGACAGACTGACAGCCGGTGGAGGTTTTGATAGCAACAAGTACATCCCCTGGACATAATGCCAGTATGTCATATATGTTGTGTTTTGATGAAACTCATTGATTGCCTCAACATCATGTGACCCAGTCATTGTGTCCCCCCCCCACCGCCCACACACACACACACACACACACACACACACACACACACACACACACACACACACACACACACACACACACACACACCAAGCCTCTACTTTGACCTGACAATAACAACACCACGTGTTGTTCTATTGTATTTGGACGACAGGGCTGGAAAGAGGATTTGTGTTCAGTTGCTGGAGGGCAGTGCGTGCCTGTTCAAATACCAAGCTAGGATTATAATCTAAAAATCAATCAATCCTCTTGTAGCGGCACAGTGAATCAGTGGCAATGACATGACATGACCCACTTGGATGAATCAAATCAAATCAAAGCAGCGACTAGGTGTGTGTGTGTGTGTGTGTGTGTGTGTGTGTGTGTGTGTGTGTGTGTGTGTGTGTGTGTGTGTGTGTGTGTGTGTGTGTGTGTGTGTGTGTCTGAAATGATTGAAGTAGTAGAGCTGCTACTTGATAGAGCTACTACTTGGTTGTACAGCTCTGTACAACCTACGACATATGGGTATTCCCGTGATGACATCACAGATCTCCATACTGTATACGGGCAAAAAAGGGACAAGGACGGAATTCATTTGCAAGTCGCGACAACCACACTGGTTATCATGAGACTGACACAATATGTCCATATGGGAATTCCCGGATATGGGATTAATATTGATGACATCAGGGATCTCCATATATGGGCAAATGAATTCTGTCTTGGCCATATATGGAGCGTGATATGAGTGCGTGATACTGTCTAGAAGGTAGAATCCTGAAGAGGAATGCGTCCTTCTGTCCGATGCCCTGTGTTGTGAAGAGTTCTTGAAGGTAAAGTTGGAGACTCTCAAGAGCGTTAGTTGGTTGAAT
Source organism: Nannobrachium achirus (assembly GCF_963921795.1). Taxonomy (NCBI): domain Eukaryota; kingdom Metazoa; phylum Chordata; class Actinopteri; order Myctophiformes; family Myctophidae; genus Nannobrachium; species Nannobrachium achirus. The sequence goes on along the minus strand of NC_137816.1, from coordinate 42,741,389 downwards.
ATGAAATACCCAGAGAATGCAGGTCTTTTTATAGCCTTCTGCTGAGCTGGTCGAGTCATCATTGTGATGTCAGAACAGGTCAGCTATATCCACATCTGGAGTCTGTGAGGTCAGATGTATTGTAGATGTATTGGCCAGCTCCATATATGGAGATCTAGGTGATGAGCTGGTCGAGTCATCATTGTGATGGTCAGCTATATCCATTATCATATTAGCACAGGATCTGCAGGTTTTCATACTAAATGTGACCTACGGTCACAATGACAAACAGCAAATCAGAAGAGGGAGCATTGCTTTCTCTCTGTGTTATTTGTTGAGTATCTGTCAGTATTGTGTACATTTGCTTCTGTTCCAGTGTTTGATGTCCCTGTCTCCATGGCATGACTCTCCTCCACTCTCTGCTTGGGTCTGTTTCTCCCACTCGCTTGCTCCTTTTCCCTTTCTTATACATCGCTCTTTCTCGCGTGCGCGCACGTATGTGTGTGTGTGTGTGTGTGTGTGTGTGTGTGTGTGTGTGTGTGTGTGTGTGTGTGTGTGTGTGTGTGTGTGTGTGTGTGTGTGTGTGTGTGTGTGTGCGCAGATATACCGGTACAAGCTCACAGCGTGGCACAGAGTGCCGTGCTGCGAGCTTGTAGATCTGCTATTTTTGAAAAATCCTGAAAATGTGTCTTTGAATATTTCAAATCCTTCTAAGGTTTTTTGAAAAAACTATGTTTCTATGTCAGTGGTGCTCAAACTTTTTCATGTGAAGGACCCCCAAAATGATATGTATTTGGCCACGGACCCCCATCTCAAAATAGTTACAGGGACCCCCCAGAAGCAAAATTTGAGTTACAAAATGTTTGCTTTTCACGACTTTTCAAAACTAGCAGATCTACAAGCTTGCTGTGAGCTTGTAGATCTGCTATTTTTTAATAGCTAAAGTATAATTAAGGCCCCTCCACCTTGGGCCCTGGTAACTCAGTCCCACTTCCCCCCCCCCCCCCCCCCCCCCATGTGACTGACACCCCTGTGTGTGTGTGTGTGTGTGTGTGTGTGTGTGTGTGCGTGCGTGCGTGCGTGCGTGCGTGCGTGCGTGCGTGCGTGCGTGCGTGCGGTGTGCGTGCGTGCGTGCATGCGTGCATGCATGTGTGCGTGCATGTGTGTATGTGTCTGTGTGTCTTACTGGTGGCGTTGGTGAGGCGGAAGGTGACAGCCTTGTCCTGAATTTCACACACGTTTCTCACAGACACCTGACAGGTGTAGTCAGCAAAGTCCCTGGACCTCAGGTTCTTCAACTTCAACACTTTAGTCTCGCCCTACACACACACACACACACACACACACACACACACACACACACACACACACACACACACACACACACACACACACGAAAGAAATACTATTAATAATACATTATTACTTTAGTGCCTATCCCGAACTAGTTCGGGATGATTTGGACCGTCATGGGTGCCTATCCCGAACTAGTTCGGCTTTTAATTTTTTTTTTTTTTTTTTTTTTCGAGCCGGGCCGCCGGCCGTCATCTGTTTACACGGCCCGCGAGAGCGTCGCTCCGCCGATATTTACCATCCACTCCAATGCAATCCAGGATCTTTAGAGCTCATTTTCTCTGTTCCATGCATATCCATGAGGTGTGCAAGGTTTAATCATGGCTAAATCGCCGAAAATAGGGCTTCTAAAATGCTTGGTAGCCAATTGCTAACTTCAAGCTAACTTCATCCTGTCCCTGTTGATGACACAAAGGAAAGTGTTCAGGCTTGTCATGGCTGCGCACGGCTTGTGCTGTTACAGCGCTTGTGGATGGGTGTTTTCTATGGCCACTGGGCGCCCTCTAGTGGTGAAAAGGTGGCATTGAAAGCGTTAATACAATATTATTCATAAGATCATAGTTGGTTATGGGTTTTGGCATTTTCAGTTGCTGACATGTACAGTAACACTGCAGATAACAAGTAACATAAGCAGTTAGAACACTGTGTTTCTTTTTCTTGAACTGTGTTGAGATACACGCGCGCGCACACACACACACACACACACACACACACACACACACACACACACACACACACACACACACACACACACACACACATCTGAAGCAATGCATGCTGGGAGATGTGAAGCATGATCATAATTAGGGATTTCAGATTTTCATATAAAACTATGAAAGGAATGAAACAATCTGATCTTCATTATGATAGTAGGAGGAACATGCACGCACGCAAACACTCGCACACGCGCGCCCACACGCACACACACACACACACACACACACACACACACACACACACACACACACACACACACACACACACACCTCAACAGTTGCAGTTTACGGTGACTAGATTGTGTGTAACTGCTATTCACTTCATTGAAGTCAGAGCTTCAATACAGTGGTTCTCAACCTTTTCAGGACGTGACCCCCCAAAAATAATCATATTTGAACTGGGGACGCCTTATCCTGACAAGCCCTTGGATATGTAGGAGTTGAGGCATATAATTTAGTTTGACTCGGTTCCAGAGATAAATACTCCTTCTTACACCAGTAAGACTCCCTAATCAGGAGATAAGCGACCGTCAGGTCGCATACACCAACTTTAGAAGGCAATCATAGCCAATCAGGAGGGAATATGGGAAATTGGACAGATCCATGTTGATGACATGACTTTAGAGATACTGTGTACCGCTTTGTGTGATTTTAGAGCAAAATATGTAGGAGCAGTGTCCAAAAATGTGTTTTGCAAAAATCAGCCTCCCTGGTGGTGCAAGGGCCATGTGAGAAATCAGGGTTGGAGCTTGTGATTTTCCATCCAAGAAGTGTGTGGGCAAAGTTTGGTATGGATAGGCAACAGTGCTGGAGATATGAGTAGGGCAAAAGTGTGATGTGATGTGATGTGACGTGACGGACAGAGAGCCGGTAGAGGTTTTGATAGTAACAATTATTTGACAATTTGGCCAATGTTTGACCAGTTTTTTATTGTAGGACTCTGACTGAGTGGCTGTTTTAATTGTATTATTAAATGTCTCATTAGTTGGCCAATTTACTGACTTTTTAGGTTTAGCTATTAGGTTTAGAGCTAAACCTAATAGCTAAACCTAAAAAATCAGTAATATAGAGAGTAGAGATATATACAGCTCTGTACTATCACTGCCAAATCCGTGCACCTTCTTGGGGGCATGCTTACCATGGTAAGCCTAGGTTATTTGACTTACATGAGCTAAATATCATTTGACTATACTACACTACATTTATGGTACGGTATGTATACTGTATATTTCTGCTGTCGGGCCGAAACCTCCTAACTCCAAAATGTTCATTTTCGGGAAAATGAGCTCAAGTGGAGTTAGGAGGTTTTGACCGAAGGGCTTTTTATTGCTTTTCATTGGTTCAATATTATTTTAACCAACACACAGACGTAAAGGGTGTTCAATAGCACATATTTATGAAAAAAAGAGAGGGCCAATCAGGTGGAGTTAACTGGTTTGGCAGAAAGTGTGGAGTTAGGATGTTTTGTTCGAAGCACTTTTTACTACCTTCCATTGGTTCAATATTATTTTAACCAACACTCAGATGTAAAGGGTGTTCAATAGCCCTGATTTATGCCAAAAAATCTAAAACCGCAAAAATGTAGTTTTGGCCAGACAGTGACAATAGTATATACAGTATGTGTCATTCTGTACCTGTGTGTAGAGCGGTTCATAGATGTCAACACCGTTGTCCTTGCTCTGCTCGATAGGCGTGTTGCCACGTTTCCAGATGAAGCGTGCAGGCGGGTTGGAGTTGACGGTGCAGCGCAGGAACACGGTCTTCTCCTGGTAGTAACTCCCACGGACGTCACTGATGGTCTGGTGTACCGTCAGGACCGGTTTGTCCAGGTCTGTTACACACACACACACACACACACACACACACACACACACACACACACACACACACACACACACACACACACACACACACACACACACACACACACACACACACACAAAGAGACCAGAGACATGTTGGTGCTGAGGGAACATTATCTATTAAATCAACCCACACGCCATCATTTAACTAGTGCTGGATATGTGGAGTACACATGCACACACCCACGCACATACTGTACACACACACATGCACAAACCATCAGAAATAAAGCCTATATATCAGTTCCAGAAGCAGAGTATTGTAGAAGCCTAGTATTGACACTATAGAGTGAGCACTGAGCAGCAGGAGTTTGTAATATAAGACCAAGAAAAAAAAAGAAAAGGAAAGAAATAACCTTAGCAGCCGATACTGATATGCTACGAAATATCAGCAATATATCTGCCTGATTTAATGGTCAATCTGATACTATCGATCAGGCCAATATCTGTCTTCCCTTAGCTGTGGTATACTTGTTTATTATCTTCTGTGTCTTCCAGGCCTAGAATTACATCGTTTTAGGGGCATGGCCAATTGGCCTTTGGTGTTGTACATTTTTTGAGGGCACAAAGGCCAAATGCTTGGGCAGGAAGGCCATCAAATAAAACAAGGTCCATTGAAAGAATTAATTGAATTTAAGGGTTAAGGATGATTTTGAAATGTATATATCTGCAGTGAAGAAAAAATCTCAGCCCTGCACAAATCAAACTTACTGCATTGGTCATGATGGAGAATACATGCTGTGTTTTAAAGAGGGAGAGTGGTTAGTCCTCATCCCTTGATTTCTTTTTTTAAGATAGTAAGTAGGAAAGCTGAGAGGGAAGTCGTAGTTGGAGCAATTCATAACCCATTTTCAAAAATTGCTTTAAAAGTCAAGTGTATTATTGTTATTATTTCCATGGCCATCTCTGCTTTCTTACCTTCTTCACGTTCTACTTTTTCCTACTGATGGCTTTGAACTTTTCAAAGCACTAAAGACAATTGTCATATTGACATTATCCACCGGTCATTATTCATCTGCTTAAAAAACCTGGGCTCTTTATTAGAGTGTTAATGTCAAAGGACATTTGAGAAACACAGCTCTTAAACTGTTACGTTAAAATCACGCCATTCATTGGCTTGGAAGACATTTTTATTTTTTGGTATGGTTCTCTGCAGTGGCGTTTCTGGGTGTACTGGCACCAGTGGCCAGTGTTACAGTAAGTCCAGGGGTCCTTGAGCGGGTATTAAGAGGATATTAAGCAAAATTGCTTTATAGCATGAAACTCTTTTTAACAACTTTAAACCTATTTTATACATCAGCATACAACAATGGACAGCGGGCATTTTCATGAGAGTACCTATTGGGAATATGAACAGTGTTTAATCTGTGGAAAATCATAGAGCAAGCCTTCTGTCTCTCACAAAGTAGTTAGTGTGTGTGTGTGTGTGTGTGTGTGTGTGTGTGTGTGTGTGTGTGTGTGTGTGTGTGTGTGTGTGTGTGTGTGTGTGTGTGTGTGTGTGTGTGCGTGCGTGCGTGTGCGTGTGCGTGTGCGTGTGCGTGTGTGTTTGTGTGTGTGCCAGGGGCGTCATTTGGAGTCCCTGGGGATGGCAATGTATTTGCCGATTTGAGTGCATCTCAATCCACGCCCGTCCATCTACTGTGCATTTGACATGTGACACATAAACACGTTTTCATTTCTGCAACCATACAACCGTTAAACACCTTCAACCTGGCCTCTCTATTTTGGGCATGTCATTATGGGCAAACAAACATTTTCAATCATTATGTTTCTTATAATAGATCATAATAATGAATGTACAAGCTACTGTATGTGTAAACTATCTATAGACTATATTCTATGGCAGGCATACTCAAACTTCTGAACTTGTGGGCCACATTACAAAAATGTCAAGCGGCCACGGGCCAGTTGATAAAATGACATTACTTGATAACTTCTCTCTTAGATTTGCTTTATTTCCACATAACGTAAGACAAGTGCAATGTTATGGCTTGGAATTTATATTCTGTCAATGACACAATTTGTAATCAAAGTAATTTGCTACATTTTCTCTCTTTTTAATAATTCTGTGCAATTAATTAGCATATTCCACACAAACACTAAAACAAACTAATGTACATTTGTCTGCTATTTGTCTGGTTTGTTGTCTATCTGTCTGCCTGCTATTAAGTGGGATAACGTTAAAGATAGCTGAGCACATCTCTCTTTCAATTGCTTCACAAAGTTATTCATGACTTGGCCCACATTCAACACAAATGGCTTTTTACAGAAAATAAACTTGTGAAAATAGATAGTTATGGCTAAGGAAAATAAAATAAAATCAAACAATCTACTTAAAATAGATTACCCAGACTATTTATATGGCTACCAAATGGCTAATGATGCAGTTGTTAAGTAGAGCTACAGTACATCTCTCTTTCATTTGATTTGCATTAGGCCTACAATATTGTTTTGGGTAAAAAACTGGTAAAAAATTATTTAAAAAAATAGATGTTGAAGATGTTTGGCCTTTATATCAAAATTGCGCCGCGGGCCGGAAGTGGCCCACAGGCTGGAGTTTGAGTATCACTGTTATAGTGTAATAGAATTCTGGATCAATCAGTAATCGATGAGGCAAATAGGAGACCAGACAATATCCAATGTGGTGATGGTGGTTAAGCTTTCTTCTACATACATAATTACCAGTAGATTTGGTAACTTGTACTGTAAGAGCCTAGATCTCGCCACTAGGCCTGATAGCTATACCGGTATTGTTTTGGTACAGCCTGTCTTGTTATGGATCAGCTTGTCCTTAAAGCAGCTAAAGTATAACTATCTCTGCTCTGTGCTCTGTACTAATTCTTCCTCAGTAGGTACAGTATGTATTTTTCAATTATGGTACTTTTCATCTAACCAGTTAGAACACTGTTTCTTTTTCTTGAACTGTGTTGGGATGCACGCACGCACGCACGCACACACACACGCATGCACGCACGCACACACGCAGCACCTTCCCTCTCCCCCAATTAGACTACTCCATAGCAGAATGTACAAGGATTTTTTTTATTATTTTATAAAAAAGAAAGAAAGAAAATTAATTAGACATCCCCAGAGCAGAACAAACATAGATACAACTAGAAGCAGTGCTCTTCCGAGCACAGGTCTCCACCAGGGTGTGCGTCCTGGCGGTACTACTGTATAATAGGCCAATGTAAAAAGGGTGGCATATGTTCGTCACCTTAGATCTTTCATGGCAATCGGACACTGCATGCATGATTTGAAGCATTGTGTTCCAGAAATGTGTTTTGCTAAAGTCTACCTGCTGGTGGCGCTATAACAGCCCAATGTGAAAAAGGTAGCATTTGTTCCTTGACCTAGTGGGAATATGTGTGGCAAATTTCACGGTAATCGCAAGCTGCGTTGATGATTTGAGGCATTGTGTTCAAAAACGGAGCAATCCTGCAAACTTTGGAAGCTAATATTAGCCAATCAGGATGGAATATGAAATATCAGACAGATCGGACTTGATCACATGACTATAGAGATACTGTGTACCAATTTGCGTGATTTTTGGATAAAATCTCAAGGAGTAATATCCAAAGATGTGTTTTACATAAGTCGGCCCAAAGGTATAAAAGGCTGATGTGAAAAATGCAGGGCAAAGGTTTATCCTTAGCCTCTAGGGAGTGCGCTTACAAAGTTTGAAACTGATCGGTGGAGTTATAGGTAAAACCACAAATGGGCCTGTTATAGCGCCACCATGAGGCTGATTTCAAAAATTTGAAGTGGCATTTCTTCCTCGACCTAGTGGGAACATGTATGCGCGATTTCGTGATAATTGCACTTTGCGTTTGGGATTTGAGGCATTTTGATCAAAACGGCTCAATCCTACAAACTTTGGAAGCCAATCTTAGCCAATCAGGATGGAATATGAAAAATCGGACAAATCCATATCGATCACATGACTGTCGAGATACTGCCTACCGATTTGTAGGATTTTTGGACAAAATCTGTAAGAGTAGTGCACAGAAATGTGTCTTGCGAACATCGGCCACTAGGTGGCCATGTGAAAAATTTAGGGCAGAGATTCTAGATTGGCATCCAGGGAATGTGTGTGCTCACTTTGGCAGCGACCGGGCCAACGGCGACTGAGATTAGCTGCACACAAACTGCGAGGACACACGGACGCACGCACGGACGGACGGACGCACGCACGCACGGACACACGGACGGACGAAGGGGAAAACATACTCTCCCCCATGCCTTCGGCTGGTGGAGACAAATATGTATTAATTAGACGAGCCTAGAGCGAAAGACACCACTAAATGAAATATGTTAAATCAGATATGTATAGATCAGGAGTCTTCAACAGGGGGTCCGGGACCCCTAGGGGGTCCTCAGAGTTACTACAGGGGGTCCTCCAAATCTTTGTGTCATAAAAACCTTTTTTCCCCTGAGAACTTTAGCTAAAAATAGCACATCTACAAGCTCACAACGCCTCGCAGCGTGAGGCATTGTGAGCTTGTAGATCGGCTATTTTAGGCAAAGAGCTTTGGAGTAGAGGGGAAAAAAGAGCAAAAAGTACATAGTGAAAGGTCAACTTTATTAAGTATTGACTGTTCAAGTGGTTAAATATCTGAAAACACAAATTGACATGAATCCAAAATACACTGATGATTGTGCTGCAAAATGTTGAAACTATTTAGACTCTATAGGTTGTTGGGGTCCCTGCTTCATCTCTCTCTCTCAGCTAAGGCCGGGGTCCTTGGCCTGAAAACGTTGAAGACCCCTGCTGTATAGATAATTGATATGTTCACCATCTCAAACAGTAGTCTATATGGTATGGTATAAAAAGGGACATTTCAAGACATTTACTACCTTTTATCACCGCAGAGAGCCATTTAAATAAATGTTTTAGGATCTGCCACTGCGGGACCCTGATGTAATGTAATGTAGCACATCTCACACAACAGTCTCTTCTGTATGGAGGGTTGTCATGACAACACAGGAGTTGAGAGCATAGTCACTATCAGGCTAGCTATTACTTCACATTGTCACATTTTCAAAGCAAGGCCTGTGCAATAGAGCAGTGGTTCTCCAACTTTTTTAATGTCAAGTTCCCCCCCAGTTTGACGTACATTTGCAGGCCACGTACCCCAAGAATTCAGAGAGAACCAAATGAACTGTAGCTGAGGACCCCCTAGTACCCCCTCAGGGACCCCTTAACCTCAGCAAAGAAAACTATGCCTAACCCTAACCTTAACCTCACAAAATATTATCCTAACCCCAATCTTAACCCTAAAGAAAAGAGACACAAAAAAGAAGAAAAAAAAGTACATACACAGTGGGATTTTAACCAACAATATTGGAAATATGGAGTAAAACAGTAAGCTACTGAGCTCTCTGTTCCATTTTTTTTTTAGTTTTTGGATGTTATTTGAAGCTAACCCCCCCAGCTCCAGCAGGGAGGTTGAGCGTCGCGTCAACACTGGGAACGCTCCCTTTTTAATCAATGAAGGGTGCTCCACTGCCGACGTTGCCGTCGGACGCCAAAATTCGGCCTGGTTCATTTTTGACACCGTCCGACGCAGGCATGACGCTGTCTTTTTGATAGAGCCCTGGCCTTATAGGGGGAATGGCCCTTTACGAGGAAACGTCTCTTGGACTGCTCTGGACTCACATCACAATATTTGCAGCCTCAGCACTTTCATGGCTGTAAGGTAGGGGTGGGCGATATGGTGATAAATATCGTTGAGACAATACCATGTCTCCACGATATGCCTTTTCAGAGATATCGTATTTATTGTGATACAATGAGGGAGCCTTGTAAAAAATCCTGTTGAATTGTTAATACAGAGAGTCATTGCAGAATTCATTTAAACCTGCATTTTGGTCTAAATCAGTAGTTCTCAAACTTTAAAATGTCAAGGTCTCCCCTTAACACTGACAGTCTGTCAGAGTTACATACTTAAAAGGGTCAATTTAGACCTCCCAAAAGGAAGCCAGAGAGTCCCTGGATCCCACTTTGAGGACCTCTGGTCTAAATGGTCTGTTACTCCTTTTTCTTTAAGCAACTTGAAAAATAACCCTAAAAATCAACATGAAAGAGAATCGTGATAAGATCGTGTATCGTGATACAGCTTGGAAAAATATTGTGATACTGTATTTTTCCATATCGCCCACCCCTACTGTGGGGTCTCACTGTTCTCTTTGACTGGCGTCTACACGTTTGACTGGCACACGAACACACAGTGGCAAGCTTAACCTGCTGCCCATTTCACCCGCACAGTTGGCACAATAAATTCCCTGGCTGCCGTTTGAGACCAAATCTGTTTTGTTTTGAAAAAGTTGGGTCAGGATCTAACGGCAAGTCACAGGGAAAATAAAGTGCCTCCCCCCAAAAAATACTGGACGGACTAAAAGTCGTGCGCTTGCTTTTCTCATTTTATGCAAGGCTGCTACCAGTCTGCAACAGCATTTCCTTGCCTCAAACCCTACTATTCATCTTACGAAATGGATGCTATGAAAATCGGATTTTTAAGTAGAGTAGTTCACCCCCAAAATGACTTTTTTTCTATTGAGTACTCACACTCAATATGTTGTTGTATTTGTCGCATTCCTAAGACAAAAAAAATATATTATTGTAAATGTACCCCCATTGTTTCCGGATGGGGACCCAAATGCTTTTGGGTCCCCATCTGGAATCAATGGGGGTATATTTATTGTAATCAAATTATTGTCTTAGGAATGCAACAAAACAACTAAAAATATCATTGAACTCAAGTCTCTATGGGGTGTGTAATCAATAGTCATTTTGGGGGTGAACTACTCCTTTAAGGACATCTGAATTATCACTTACACTAAGGCTCTATTTTGGTATGTTGTTAAGTATTACCAGAATGTTGTGATGATTTGTGACTTGTGTGATTAGAGACTGCTATGCTATTTTCCTACAGGGAAAATTGAAATATAGTAAATATAAAATAAATATTAGGCAGCAAATGTATACACATTGAGATCATGTAAATAAAATAAAACTGTCTGTCTACGTTCCATCATGATTTAACTCAATTCAGTCTAAAAGGTTAAGCTGCATTCAACTCCTTTTAGCTCACTGTGAACACTCATCTGAACATTCTGAAGACAAATATATCCTATAGCTTGAAACAAAAGGCTCAGCATGAAACCAGACAACAGAATGTACTGTAGTTTGTCTGTCTCCCAGCGTGGCATGATGGGTAGTGTAGTTTGACTGTCTGTCTCCCAGCGTGGCATGATGGGTAGTGTAGTTTGACTGTCTGTCTCCCAGTGTGGCATGATGGGTAGGCTGTGCTGGCAGCCTAAAGCCACACAGGCTTTCAAACCTGGGAAGCCATCAAACACAGCCTCCCCCTGCCTTAGCGGTCCTGGGTGGAAGAGTGTGTGTGTGTGTGTGTGTGTGTGTGTGTGTGTGTGTGTGTGTGTGTGTGTGTGTGTGTGTGTGTGTGTGTGTGTGTGTGTGTGTGTGTGTGTGTGTGTGCGCTTACGTGCGCGTGTGCGTGTGCGTGATGGCAGAGACAAGTGCTTACGGCACACCAGTGGTGGAAAAAGTACTCCGATGTTTTACTTAAGTAAAAGTATCAATACTGCAATATAGAAATACTCTGTTACAAGTAAAAGTCTGGAATTCGAAATGTACTAGAGTAAAAGTATGAAAGTGCTGGCATCAAAATGTACTTAAAGTATCAAAAGTAAAAGTACAACATGTTTGAAAATAGCAGATCTACAAGCTCACAACGTGTCGCATCACGACACGTTGTGAGCTTGTAGATCGGATATTTTCAAATAGCCTAGGCATAAAATAGGGCTAAAGTGCTTAATTTGTGTTTTGTAAAATAATAATTTATATCTACAAAGTAACAAGTAACTAAAGTTTTCAAATAAATTTAGTGGAATAAAAGTACAATATTTGGATCTGAGATGTAGAAGTAAAAGTAGAAGTAAAAGTACTGAAACTGGATATACTCAAGTAAAGTAAAAATACCTCAAAACTGTACTTAAGTACAGTACTTAAGTAAATGCACTTAGTTACTTTAAACCACTGCGGCACACTCTGCCATGTCTAAACAAATTAAATTACTGCTCGCAAACCTGGTGTAAAAGAAGTGTGAGAAACGGTGACATGACGCTTAAAACAATCTATTCATGGTCCAATTACTGTAAGTTACTGTCAATAGCACTGATATATTTTCATAAGCCAGGCTCCCCATGTGAGACTTGCCTTACTCAATTTGGACAATTAAGAGAACAGCATGAAACTTTAATGAAGGTTTTGATTTCCCCAAAGTCCTGGCTTTGTGCACTGGATCAATTCCACAGCAAGGCCATTGTCTACTTTCCAAACTTCTTGCGGTTTCGGAGTTTCTGCTATCGTCGTCCTCTGAGAAATGAGACACCGGTGCTGACATGAAATCATTTAGTTGATCTTTTAAGAATCCAGTGCACAATGGTAAAGCACTACTTTGTAATGATTGAGCAAGAATCATTTCACAGTTCAATTAAACTAGAACAATATCCTTTGTTTTAATTTAATGAAAAACGTGTCTCTGAATGTTTGCTTCAAACTGAATGGAGCAAATGTTACTTAAGGTGGAGGGTGATGGTCAGGCAAATGAGGCCATGCTCCAAAAAAGCAATGCTCTAATTGCGACCATAGCCTATAGGTTGCAGTTAACTATGAAAACCGGCACATCTTGCCCACGTATCTCTGTCTGTAGGTCACGCCTGACACTCTGGTTCCCCTATCTAACAGGACTTCATATGGGAATGCCCATATATGGAGGCCACATGGGCCACATACCACACTAACAGAATCCATGCTGTATATGGCCAAGACAGATGGCCAAGACAGCCCATGTCTGTGTGGTTTGGTTCTACAGACAGGGATCTCCATATACGGGTATGAAATGGTATGATGTCAGATGTCATAGAAATCATAGGACTTTCACATAACTAGTAAGATTATTTAGCATAACAATAAATCTATAATAAAGCAGTGAATAGGGCTTCTTGATTTTGTGTGTGTGTGTGGGGGGGGGGGGGGGGGGCGTATGACAGGTACAATAATTGTGATGTGTGGAGTTAGAAACAGAAGTTGCGCTTCAACAGTGCGATTTCTCAGTGGAGTGCTAAAAGCTAAATCCAGCATACATATCCAAAATATGAGAATGGTAGCAAGTCTCCAACTTCAGGTCAAAAAGGACAAAATACATTTCCACTCGTTTATTTGGCACGCACCAAATACATAGAGCGAAATGTGAGTGTTCTGTCCTTTTTGACCTGAAGATTGAGATCATATTTTGGTTATGATTGATGTTGGGCAAAACCTTGTGTCTTAATATTTCACTGTATTATGTTGTTTTATATTTTTCATGAACTGCCCTCTGTCATACTACAAGTGACACTGTAGAAAAGTAGCAACAATAGCCAATCGTAGAGCTATACATACATACATACATAAATACATACATACATACATACATACATACATACACTGTAGAGTCACATAAGAGTGATTGCGACCAGTTTAGTATGTGAAGGGTCACAGCTTGTCCGTTTCTCTGTCTATAACGCCACTGTGGTTCCCCTGACAATTCGATAGATAGATAGATACCTTTATTATCCCAAGGGGGAAATTTAGTTGTCCAGTAGTAGCACAGCAGTATACAGTTATTTACAAAGTTACAGAGACGTAAGAAAGATAGATAAGAGGGAAAAAAACAAAAAACAAAGACAAGAGCAGTACAGTACCAATAAGGAGAAGGTGCATCAATAGAGGGGGCGAATAATATATAAGTATATATACATAAAGTGTCATGCAAAAGAGACCATAGCAGTCAATGCTAGTTAGTGCAAACAAGTATATCACTGTCATTGTTAAACAAAGCAAAAAATACTCAGAAACTACCAACACTAACAACCTAATAGTGCAGTGTCAAAAATCAGTGCGAAAAAAGAAGAAACTAGGAAGCGTGCCACCGCAAGGCGCACATGAGCACTCTTCCTGGGAGGTCCTTAGAGGTCAAAGTCAATACAGCAAATCACTGTGACATCACAGGTGACATCACTGAGTATCAGGGAAACCACTCTAAGAGAATGGGTTTGCCGCTCTGACATCACACTCTGACTTCACTGTGATGTCAGGGGAACCACACTAACAGAATCTCCGTTGGAACTGTTACCCCGCGACCCGATGACGGATAAGCGGTTGAAGATGGATGGATGGACATTATAACATCCAAGAATGTCACACAATCAGGGCGCCCGCTGGCCTAGGCATTGCCACATAGGCATGGATGCCTGGCGGCGTCGGCGGTTCGATTCCCTATCCGGAAGACCTTTGCCGCATGTCACTCCCCGTTTCCCCCCCATTTCATGTCAGTCTACTGTCCTATCAATAAAGACATAAAAGCCCAAAAAACTAAAATAATGTCGCACAATTCAGCTTCAAAGGAACACAACAAGCAACACTTCAGCTGGCCGAGCAATCAACCCACTCTGAATAGGCACTTAGCAGGTACTGAGACATCTACAACTGTCCCTCAGCATGACAACTTCTTACAGCACAAATTATTTATCCACCTGTTTCTGTGAGAATTTACACTAGAATTATTTGTGGGATACTTCCGGAGAACAGCAGACATACAAGCTCACGTAGCGTTACAGATGCAACCGCTGTGAGCTTCTAGATCACACTCGGCTGCGACGCCGGAAATGCCACACTCCTTCTGCGCAATGCACGATATGGGACGTTGGAAACTGGTGGATAGGCCATGTGACTATCACAAATATTGGACAATGCAGCACTATAAAATACAATAAAAACCTTAGTGTGTGTGTGTGTGTGTGTGTGTGTGTCTGTGTGTGTGTGTGTGTGTGTGTGTGTGTGTGTGTGTGTGTGTGTGTGTGTGTGTGTGTGTGTGTGTGTGTGTGTGTGTGTGTGTGTGTGCGTGCGTGCGTTCGTGCGTGCGTGCGTGCGTGCGTGCGTGCGTGCGTGCGTGCGTGCGTGCGTGTGTGTGTGCATGTGTGTGTGTTTGCTACGCTGACCTCTGGCTTCAGTTCCGTTTTCCTCCCTGAGGAAAACGCCCTGGAGTCCAAATCCTCTTTGATTTCCAATAACATGGCCTGTACTCTAATAGCTGTGTGCGTGCGTCCATGCGTGCGTGCGTGCGTGCGTGTTGGATAATGTTAAAGAGCTCCACAGAGGTAGCCATCACGTCCCTTGCATCCTGCATCCATTCAACATTATTCCAACAAATAATGTTTTGTTTAATGTTATTTCCTGTACTTTAAGTACATTTTGATGCCAGTACATCTACAGTGCAGTATTGATACTTTTACTTAAGTACAACATGTGACTTTTTCCACCACTGGCAATGGGTTGAGCTAATACCTGGGGCGTCTGTGTCTCAGACTAGACAAGTATTTTATGTCCTAGACCTAGATTGATATGGTTTACCACCCACTGAACTTCATATCATGTAATTCCTTTCACGTCAGAATATCGATTCTCTGCCTTCCATGATGAAACACATAAAAGATTGACGGAGCAGCATTCTTTTCACACACAACGGCTCTTTTATGCATGGTATTTACAGCATGTCAGTGTTCAAAGGGCTGGGATTCAAGCATGGTATTTGAACTCTGGAATGAGCTTCACAGCCGAGGGTCACACACAGGGGTGTCGCACCAACTTCTGGGCCCTGGGTACAAGGATTCACTGCGGGCCCCCCATGAATGTTCTTCATAGGCGGAGGGGGTTTGACCCATTTAGACTGGGAAAGCATTATTACGCATTATTTTGTGCTTTAACTATTGAAAAATAGCAGATATACAAGCTTGCAACGCGCGCTGTGAGCTTTTGAAAAAAACATTTGTGCAAGTCTTTGAATATTTCAAATCCTTCTAAGGTTTTTTGAAAAACCTGTTTCTATGTCAGTGGTGCTCAAACCTTTTCATGTGAAGGACCCCCAAAATTATATTTGGCCACGGACCCCCATCTCAAAATATTTAGTTCCAGGGACCCCCCAGAAGCAAAATTTGAGTTAAAAATGTTCGCTCAACAAATACATCATATATTCTAAGATTTGCACACATTTTCATGACTTTTCAAAAATAGCAGCTCTACAAGCTGACAGCGCTGTCCTTTTGTATATAATGTCTGTAAGTCTTGGGTGAACAGGATTTATGTGTTGTGTTCATGTATATAATATATGGCCGATGGGTTACAGGTGCGGGATGTCACACTGCACTGTTTGTGAAGGTCTGATGAAGAGCCGGTATAGGCTCCAAACGTTACCACAATAAAACGTAGCAAATTGCTGTGCGGACTCTTTCTTATCTTTCTTATTTCTTATCCACACACATACTGTAAACCAGGGGTCTTCAACAGGGGGTCCTCAAAGTTACTACAGGGGGTAGGGGTCCAGCGAGACGCTTTGAGCTTGTAGATCGGCTATTTTCTGCGAAGAGCTCTGGTGTAGAGGGGGGAAAGAGCAGACTAAGTACATTGAAAGGTCAAGTTTTATAAGTATTGACGGTTCAAGTGGTTAAATATCTGAAAACACAAATTGACATGAATCCAAAATACACTGATGATTGTGCTGTCAAACAAGGAAACTATTATGGAATCTATGAACAGGTTGTGGGCGTCCCTGCTTCATCTCTCTCTCTCAACTAAGGGGTCCTTGGCTTGAAAACGTTGAAGACCCCTGCTGTAAACATAATACATGTAATGTAAACATACTGTATGTTCAGAGTTTAAACTTTGTTTTTGTCCCAAACCCAATATGGAAAAAGATAATCACCTACCAAACAACCAACAACCCCGTACAAACATGCATTGCAGATGCGTACAGAGAGAGAGAGGAGAGAGAGAGAGAGAGAGAGAGAGAGAGAGAGAGAGAGAGAGAGAGAGAGAGAGAGAGAGAGAGAGAGAGAGAGAAAAGGCACACACAGCAGCCAGCTTGTTGTTTGATGGAGCTTTGCGTCTCCTCAATTATTCATCATTCTGCACACAGAAGTAATGTTAAAGAGACCATAAAACATGCACAGAGCTCACATTTAGAAATAATGAGAAAACTGACTCTGTTTAAAATGCAAAGCTAAAAAGCAAAGATTGATTCAGGGCGACATTATCCACC
Organism: Nannobrachium achirus; assembly: GCF_963921795.1. Lineage (NCBI taxonomy): Eukaryota > Metazoa > Chordata > Actinopteri > Myctophiformes > Myctophidae > Nannobrachium > Nannobrachium achirus. Next base: position 42,724,319 of record NC_137816.1, on the reverse strand, counting down.
GGTGTTATTAGGAAAAGAACATATCACTGGTCTTTTGCTTTCTCTTAGCCCCCATTAGCCCAGACACCAAAGATAGGGTCTCTCTCTCTCTCTCTCTCTCTCTCTCTCTCTCTCTCTCTCTCTCTCTCTTCTCTCTCTCTCTCTCGCTCTCTCTCTCTCTCTCTCTCTCTCTTCCAAGAGAGAGGGGAGATAAACAGGAACAGTGAGTCAGTGACACAACTTTACAAGAATTATTCATGTCCCTCCAATAACATCAGAAGGAACCCGACGGAGAGACAGACAGAGATGGAGGGGGGGAGGGTTGGGGGTGGAGAGACAGAGGAGGGGGGGGGTACACAGAGAGAGAGAGAGAGAGAGAGAGAGAGAGAGAGAGAGAGAGAGAGAGAGAGAGAGAGAGAGAGAGGAAAGGAAGAGATGGGGAAACCAGATCAAGCACAACCTTGGCATGCACACAGTGGCCATCTTGCTCTTACAAACATTCCATGACATGAATGTTTCAATGACTTGTCCGTACTTCACCCTGGCTAGCCACCCAGACTAACAGCATATGACGGTGTTCCACATGAGCCATCATAGAGATAAATAGAGCAAAACTTTTTTTGACTTTTTTCATCCGAGTGTGCTAGGCAACAATTCACTTTCATTTCATATGCAGCGCGTACTGTACACAAATGCTGCCTGACTGTTGGTCCCACATGTAAATATGTCCGAGTTGAATATGGCTCTCTAGCCAGTCTACTTTTGGTTCCGCTTTAGTTTACGGTCCCTATACTGCTCCTGCCCCCCTTGAGGCCAGGCGGGCACATTGTTCATGTATCACTCGCTGTGGATATCACCAGAACTCCCTCCATAAGGCGGTTACCTCGCCATGTCTCAAGACCAAGGGGGGTCACAGTGAGTAACCTTATACACATAAATATTGTTCCTATAATTTCTCCCTCTGCTCTCATCAGTAATGTAAATTCTGATCTGAAAACTGCACAAGAACTACACAGGTGTGATGGTTTAAAGTTCATACATTTAAATATCTGCAGTATGGCTCCAAAACTTGATTTTATCAATGTTCTTATTAAAGGGGGCTCCCCTGATGTATTTGTCCTATCCGAGACGTGGTTGACTGAGATCATACGAGACTCAGATATTGCTATAAATGGCTATAACCTGTTTAGAATAGACAGGAAATCAAGAGCGGGTGGGACTGTAATTTTAGTCAAAGAACATTTAGCTGCACATGTACTAGAAATGTCATCGGTCCCTAATCGTGTTGAATATATAGTCTTAGATATTTGTTTGGGAGGTGACATCCACTGTACAGTTGTTGGTGCTTATCGCCCCCCCTCAGCACCAGTTTTGGCCCTAGAGGAATTTGGTATGTTACTGTCAAAATATGTATCTTCAGAGGTTCTTATTTTATCGGATCTGAATTTGGACTGGTTAACTAGCAAGTCAGCTCGACTAAAGCAGATTTGTTTAGACCTAAACCTGTCCCAGCTCATTCAGCACATCACTAGACCCAACACAATTAACCCCTCAAATTCCTCCCTTATTGATTTAATTTTAACTAACAAACCTTTCAAATACCCTTTTAGTGGGGTATTTGCCCAAGGTGTTAGTGACCACTGCCCCATAGCCTGTGTTAGAGTGGCTAAAGGAAACAAAACTAGTGGTCGAATGTTTAAGAAGCGAAATTTTAAAGTTTTTAGAGAATTAGCATTCTCACACGATTTACTTCACTCTGGCCTGAATAGGGTCATTGCAAGTCAAGACCCTGACATAGCTCTTAATCAATTTATTACTGTTTTTAATTCTGTCACTGAGAAACATGCTCCTTATAAGAACTTTAGAGTAAAAGATCGATCAAGCCCCTGGTTCTCGGCAGATCTTAAAGAAGCCCTTCGTAGTAGAGATGTGGCTTGGTCCAAGGCTAGGAGTTCAGGTGATCCAGTAGACTGGTCATCTTTTAGGTTGCTGCGAAATAAAGCCATTGGCATGGTCAGAAAGGCTAAATCGGGCTATTATTTATCTAGTTTTGCTAAAACACAAGGAAATGCAGCCAGTTTCTGGACAGTTGTTAAGTCTTTAAAAGCCAGACCTGCCTCCTCTCTGCCGTCACAAATAAATAGTGAAAGTGGGGTTGTTTTTAATAAACCTGATATTTGTAATGTGTTTAACCATCATTTTATACTTTCGAGTCAAATTTTTGACAGGCAGCCTGTCGACCTAGCCCCCGCAGATCTTGGCTGGGAAGCCAATGACAATATCCCGATAAACTTCTCCCCACCAGGTTTCTCATTTAGACCTGTAACTCATTCTGAGGTTTTAAATGCTCTTTCGCTAATTTGCACTAAGAAATCGAAGGGTTCTGATGACCTTGACCCATATTTATTGCAGCTTAGTGCAAATATTATATCTTTACCCCTTGCTCATATTTTTAATTTATCGCTCACCTCAGGCAAAATTCCTGCTATATGGAAAGATGCAGAAGTAATACCACTTCATAAAGGTGGAAATCAGAGTGATTTAAATAATTATCGGCCTATATCTAAGTTGTGCTGTCTTGCCAAGATCCTTGAATCTCTTGTTAGTTCCCAACTACGTGCATTTCTGAACACACACAACTTACTTCAACCTCAACAATCTGGTTTCAGACCAGGTCATAGCACGGTGACAGCTACAACACTAGTCACAAACAATATTCTTGACGGTCTGGATAAACACAAACATTGTGCAGCCATTTTTATTGACTTGTCTAAGGCTTTTGACACCGTGGACCATCTTATTTTACTTCAGAGGCTATCCTCCTTTGGATTGGATGACCTTTCTGTGAGATGGTTTTCAAACTATTTAACAGGGAGAACACAGGCCGTTGTGGCGGATGGCTTCAAATCCAGCTCTCTCGTAATAAATAAAGGTGTTCCGCAAGGTTCAATTTTAGGCCCCCTTTTATTTACTCTTTATATGAACAACATTGCACGTCCCTCCTTGCTCTGTGATGTCCATTTTTATGCGGACGACACAATTCTGTACAGTATTGGACCGACTGTTGAAGTGGCCACTGAGAACTTGCAGACTGCTTTTAATAGGTTCCAATTGGCTCTATTTAGGCTTAAACTCGTTCTGAATTCAAATAAAACAAAATGTATGCTATTTACCAGATCTGCTAATCCAAATGCCTCTAAAGGTATATTCACACTTAAAGGCGAAAAAATCGAACTAGTGTCATCTTACAAATATCTGGGTATTTGGCTAGATGAAAAGCTTTCATTTAAGGTCCATGTAGAGCACTTAGCCAAAAAGCTAAGAGGACAAATTGGGTTCCTCTACAGAAATAGGTCTTGTTTTTCTATGGTTAGTAGAAAGATTATTGTTCAGTCAGTTATAATGTCTGTTTTTGATTACGGTGATGTGCTGTACATGCACGCCTCACTATCCACATTGAAGCCTCTTGATGCCGTCTACCACAGTGCCCTGCGGTTTATCACTGGCGACGGTTATCTTACCCATCATTGTGTGTTATATGAAAAAGTGGGTTGGTCATCTCTCGCAGTTCGTAGAGAGAAACACTGTATTTTATATATCTATAAGGCCTTGTGTGGTAAGCTTCCAGTGTACCTATCCTCATTTCTAGTTCCAAAAGTCACGGGTCATTCAACTCGTTCACAGGCACATATTAGATTTACCTGCCCCCCTATGAGTAGTGAGCAAGGAAAGACTGCCTTCATGTTTTATGCTCCACATAAATGGGACAAACTTCAGGACTCGCTGAAATTGGTTCGGCTGGCCTCAATAGAGACTTTCAAAGTGCTACTGGAAGGTACACTACCCAGTGGCTGTTCCTGTTTTATTTAATTTAATATGTATCTGTAACAGTGTACTATGATTTGATTGCATGTTGTATTATTGTGTTATTTTCATTGCTTGTATTGTGTCATATGCTGTGATCAGGGTGTCCTCGAAAAAGAGTGCTTGCACTCAATGGGCTCCCCTGAATAAATAAAGTATAAACAAACAAACAAACTCAGGGCACCCCTGTAAATAACTTTTTCCACGGCAGCCCTGGAATTACACTGTTAATTTTTAGAGATGTTTAGAATTTCTTAGAATCAAGCTCACAACGCGGCGTTGTGAGCTTGTAGATCGTCTATTTTCAAACATTTTGTACTTTTACTTCTGGTAGTCTACAAGCTCAAAGCGCCCCTGAGAAGAGGGATAAGAGTGTTGAATATCTCTGCTTCATTGAGTGCAGCTGCAGAGATAACGATAACAAAACATTGTCTCAAACTATATGCTCATGCAGTTTCACTGAAAACAATGCATTTCCTTGTGAACCTTGTTAATTATGGCTTTGTCAGCAAACATTTGGAGGAAAGAGACGTTAAATATTCATGTGGCTGCGAGGTCATGCCCTTCGGTGGCAAAAAGACTATTATAGACATGAGTTGTTTACGGTTCCCAGGACACTTTAGCCTCACAGTGGCAGTGACAGCACAAGGGGTATTAAGGGACAAGCAGGCATGTCCCACTTCATTGCCTAGAGGCAATGAGTGGGACACACACACACGCGCACGCACGCACGCACGCCACGCACGCACGCACGCACACACACACACACACACACACACACACACACACACACACACACACACACACACACACACACACACAGTCTCGCCCTCCAGGCGAGAATAGTATATGAAACTCCAGGCCCACTCGCTGCAGCCCCTGAGGGTAAAGGAGTAAGGACATATAGTCCTTTTGGCGTGGATGTAAGTGCCTTGGGAGGCATCCTAGTTCTCTATGTGGTTGTACACAGGGGTGTCGCACCAAATTCTGGGCCCTGGGTACAAAAGGATTCACTGCGGGCCCCCCATGAATGTTCTTCATAGGGGGAGGGAGGGGTTTAACCCATTTAGACTGGGAACACATTATTACGCATTATTTTGTGCTTTAACTATTGAAAAATAGCAGATCTACAAGCTCACAGCGCGGCACTCGGTGCCGCGCTGTGAGCTTGTAGATCTGCTATTTTTCAAAAGCTAAATAATTAGCTCCACCTCGGGCCCTAGTAAGTCAGTTCCAGTTCCACTTTTCCCCCCCTTGTGACGCCCCTGGTTGGCACAGACCTCTGCGTCACCACATAACAGCTAGTGTGATGTCACCACATCACTGCTGTGGGCCAGGAGTTAATGCATGACAATGCTAATATGATATCAGCATGCAAAGACAGCCTTTAAACGGCAACACCGGTACATTCAATAAAGGCATGCACATACAGTACAGTACAGTACATAACCCCCACGCACACACGTTTATGCTTATGGCAGTACATCGTTATCGATGATGACTCCATAATATCTCCCCGGGGGGAAAAGGGTGGGTTTTGAGCGCTTGGAGCACTCACGCCACCTCATGCTGTGTAGACCAAATTGCTGGTCCATGCACGGGCGCGCGCAGCCATTACAGGTGACAGATGTGAAATAGCAATCCCATGGCTTGCTGTACTCTATATTTAATTAGTTCTCTGGAAATAAGGGCACAGTGGTCCAGAGCAATTGTGCATGGGTGTGTGTGTGCGTACGCACATGCGCGCGTGCACACACACACACACACACACACACACACACACACACACACACACACACACACACACACACACACACACACACACACACACACACACATACACACACACACACATAATTAGTGAGTGTGTAACAGTTGTGGAAAAATTGTGCTCTCCTGGACACAAACTGTACGACATACTGCTGACACATTGCAACCTCTGATGTTCCCTGTTCAGATGCCCACTCTGTGTCTGCGTGCGTGTGCGTGCGTGCGTGCGTGTGAGCATGCATGCGTGTGTGCGTGTGTGCGTGTGTTTGTGTCTGCGTGCAGAGATGTTTCAACTGTTAGTATTTAAGTGGGGGTTCTGAGTCAAACAAACCATTAGTGCTGGTATCATCTAGTGATGTCTCCAGTGTTCAGTATTAATGAGGAAGTTGTGGGTCGACCCGGCTGGGTCCATAGTGGAGACTCTCATTACATAGAATAGCCATTCCAAACCTGTGGGCCGAGGACCACTGGCTGGATGTGAGGATATTGCAAGAAGACCCCCAAATAATTGTTCTTTTTTCTTTAAAACCTAAAACAAAGAGTTTTCACCGTGATATCTTAGTATGCTATGTTAGTTCCACTGATCCAGCGGCCCACCCATCCCACCCATCTGACCACTTAACTCATTCACTGTCACGATTGAAAAACGACTTATGTAGCACACTGCCACTGTTTTCGTAGCTTTTACGCAGCAGCGTGTCCATCGTGCACGATGGTACACGGATTGTGTTCAACGCGTCTGCACGCCATTTGCCGTTCACGGACTCAAAAAATGCTTGGATTGTTTTTCGGGCTCGCTGCTATGGGCAGCGAACACTTCCAAGATTTACAAATGGGCCCTGATCCAGAAAAGAGGTGGTGAACCTCTGGCATAGAACAACCTCCCCAACGCACCGGGAGGCTGTAATCATCAACGCCTTCAGGCGGTCAAATAAACAAGTCATTGACATGGTAATGGGTCATTTCTGTGACCTTTATCAGTCTTCATGAGGTCATAGTTCAGGAGACAGTCCGGTCATTATTGACTTCAGACATCAGGTTCTGGGGTCAAACACTGATGGCTTTTTTCAATTCAATCAATACCTGCCAATAACTATGTTCATGTTGTTACGAAATACGGGCCACAAAAAACCCCAACCGATACTTTCACGTCCTGAACACGCACACACGAAAGAACAGACGGGAACACGGAACAACAAAAGGACAGATGGACAGACAGGTAAGCTCATTAACACCACAGGTTCTTGTCCTCTCTGACTGAATTATTCTGTATTTGACCTCAGCTGTCAGGGAAGACTCTGAGCTGGATCCCAAATCAGTGTGGTGACAGAGAGATGGAGTATGCATGTTCACATGCATTTATTCACCTGGTGTACCACCATTAGCCAGGGGTACTGGCTAATGGTGGTACAAGGCAGGACATTTGGACGGATCCAAATGTCTGTCACTATGATGAGTGAATGTGCTACTGATGCTAAATAAAAATTTTAGATAAATATGCGCAAATTGTATTACTTTTGTTCGGGTGGAAACCTTTTATCTCTATATTTAAACGTTTTATGCTTATTGGTAAATTAATACATTCATTTATCATACATACGTGTGTCTCCGGAAGTGAAATACAAGGTAGCCTATTCCACTTAACACCGACGATAAACAGACAGGCAGACAGGCAGACAGACAGACAGACAGAGCACCATTCCAGTGGTACATACCAAATAGCCTACTGTTGTCAAATCAACATTTCAAGCCAGACTACAACTACAGCTAGCTGCATTCAGTCCATTGAATGGCTCTCTATTCACCATTGTGAAAACAGCCCACAGTGAAACACTTTGCAGGACGTATTGCACAGTGTGTTACAGTGGACATAAGCCTCTGGCTGCAATGGTTATTGCCTACAATCCAAAGTGATGTGTGTGGCGCTCCCTGGCCACTGCAGACTAACTGTGGCTGCACTCACAAAGTGCTGAGCTGGCATGCAACTCTTAAGGAAATGTAAAAGCGTGGGATTGTAGAGGCGCGCCCGCTGGATACCTATTTCACAGTTTCTCTCCTGGTTTATTTCCTGGGTTATTGGCCTCCTGTGTTTACTTATTCATCTGTTTATGTCTCTGCCAGGGGTTTATCACTTTCTCTCTCAGTCTTCACTGACCTGCTGTGAAACTGAAGACCTGAAGGTGAAAGGTCTCTTTTCAGGTTTACAACTGTTCGCTCCTGAATAAAGTTGCTTGTTTAATTTTGTTGATTTGTTTTGTAAAGCGACTTTGGGTACCTTGAAAAGAGATATAAGTCTGATTATTATTATAATTATTATTACCCTTATTATTACTGTCATGTAAGGAAAAACACTAGAGCGTTTCTAGAATAAAACTAAATAAATTCTTATGTATGGATATATGGGTAGGTAAGGTTTAATGCAGGGGTCTTCAACGTTTTCAGGCAAAGGACCCCTTAGTTGAGAGAGAGATGAAGCAGGGACCCCCACACCCTTATCATAGATTCCATAAGTTTGACAGCACAATCATCAGTGTATTTTGGATTCATGTCAATTTGTGTTTTCAGATATTTAACCACTTGAACCGTCAATACTTAATAAACTTGACCTTCCCTCTGTACTTAGTCTGCTCTTTTCCCCCTCAACAAACTTTTAAACTTCGTATCACTCAAAGATTTGGAGGACCCCCTGTAGTAGCTCTGACCCGGACCCCCTGTTGAAAACCCTTGGTTTAATGTTCACAACCAACTGCAGTAAAACAAAAAAAGGTTTTGAAGTGTCATTGAAAACACTATGGTGAGGCAGTAGTTTAATGTGTGCTCACCGTTCCTTCAGCCTAAATTCACTTTTATTTCATGTCTGTGTGTTCCTCAGTGTCTGCTATCTCCACCTCCCATCTTCCCACTAGTTCAAGTCATTTCCTGCCAAAGCTCAATAAAGCTCAGCGGCATCCACAGCCCTCTCACAGCTCTGTTGAGGTATATTCTGTACAGTCGCCAGTAACAACCAATACCTGCCAAGGCTTAAATTGCATCAGACAGTTTCTCCTCTATGAGAGAGAGAGAGAGAGAGAGAGAGAGAGAGAGAGAGAGAGAGAGAGAGAGAGAGAGAGAGAGAGAGTTCAGACAGTATACAGTAAGCATTGCTCTGCTCTGCTCTGCTGTACTGCAGCCTATTGTAGCTTGTTTCATTGTAATGTCATGTCTTGTCCTAATGATGACAACAGTCTGCACTACTTTTCAATGTGTTCACTGCCCAAAGACTTGTCTCCATACAGCCAGTAATACAGTTGCACCGTAATCGTGTAATGACAGTCCTTTATTACAGTATATTCCCTACCCCCCATTGTCCGATGGCACAACCCCAGAACATTGCCATCACATGGCGGGGGCGGTAGAGCATGCCACCTGGCGAATATTTGTGCTCTACTGCATGGGTCTTCAGCAGGGGGTCCCGGGACCCCTAGGGGGTCCTCAGAGTTACTACAAGGGGTCCTCCAAAAAGAGTGATAGAAAGTTTCTCTTGAATCCAAGTGTCCATATTCAGAGAACTTTAGCCAAAAATAGCCGATCTACAAGCGCTGCGAGGCGTTGTGAGCTTGTAGATCGGCTATTTTCAGCAAAGAGCTTTGTGTAGAGGGGGGAAAAAGAGCAGACTAAGTACGGAGTGAAAGGTCAGGTTTATTAAGTATTGACAGTTCAAGTGGTTAAATATCTGAAAACACAAATTGACATGAATCCAAAATACACTGATGATTGTGCTGTCAAACAATGAAACTATATGGAATCCATGGTTGTGAGGGTCCCTGCTGCATCTCTCTCTTGTCTCAGCTAAGGGGTCCTTGAAGACCCCTGCTCTACTGATCGCACCTTTCTACAGTAGTTCCGTCAGTGTGTTTTTCTTTCTTTCTAAATCTAAATCTTGTCTATATTTCATGTGTCTCCAGACCACCAGCATCTGGCTCTCTGCCATCTCTGCGTTCTTCCTGTTCCAATTTCTCTGTGTGATGATGATGATGCTCAGGCTCTGAGCGAGCCCCCCGGACCCCCCCGCCCTTGTTCACAACACTACCTTCATTAGAGCCCCCCGGACCCCCTCCCTTCTGTACAACACTATCTTCATTAGCCAGACTCACTGTACACACAAAAAAAGAAAGAAAGAAAGAAAGAAAGAAAGAAAGAAAGAAAGAAAGAAAGAAAAAAAGAAAGAAAGAAAGAAAGAAAGAAGGCAGGGAAGGGGACATAAGGAAGGATTAGGGGAGGGACAATATGAAAATGAAATGTCATGTCACGATTATTGTGACCAAAGAAATTGCGATTTACGATATTATCGTGATAATCAAAACATCTACTATCCTGGGGCGGAACATTTGCTAGTCTGTTAGTTTTTGGCAAAGAGATTTTATAGAGTGAAAAAAAGTGGTACAGGATATGTAGCTCGGCAAGTAAAAGGTGAATTGATCCCAGTGCATGACAGAGGATAATTCCACGATCAATTGAAATCTCCACAATACGATTAGAGTGTTTATTATCGCGATAACCGATAATAACGATTATCGTCCCATCCCTAGGAAGGATAGAGCAAAACATCAGGGAGAAGGAGGATGTAAGATGAAGAGATGAAGAAAAGTGGGAGGAGAGAGAGAGAGATTGAAAGTGAGAGAGAGTGATGGAAACAGACAGAAAAGGAAAAAGAAAGAGGAAGTCATAAAGTTAAGTCATAAAATCAAAGTTGAACGTTGTTGGAGGTGTATGAAGACTGCCATGGCCATGAAATAATATTGAAAATGTTCTGGCCTCATGGCGTTGATGAATACGGATGCTGCCCTGAGGGGTCTTTGGCTGAGGGGGGGACAGCCCCCCCCCCTACCTGTGAGGGCAGTAAAAGATTATATTGAAGGCGATGAAATGAAAGGCTGCAGTCAGCGATGGTTTATGCCTCATATTTTCGTCTCCCAGTGGACAAGAACAGTGGTCTTCAACGATTTCAGGCCAAGGACCCCTTAGTTGAGAGAGAGATGAAGCAGGGACCCCTACAACCTGTTCATAGATTCCATATAGTTTCATTGTTGGACAGCACAATCATCAGTGTATTTTGGATTCATGTCAATTTGTGTTTTCAGATATTTAACCACTTGAACCGTCAATACTTAATAAACTTAACCTTTTACTCTGTACTTAGTCTGCTCTTTTTCCCCTCTACACCAAACCTCTTTGACAAAAATAGCCGATCTACAAGCTGAGCTTGCAGATCTGCTATTTTTGGCTACAGTTCTCAGAATATGGACATTAGGGTTCAAGTTGTTAATATAAAAAGGATTGGAAGATTTGGAGGACCCCCTGTAGTAACTCTGAGGACCCCCTAGGGGTCCCGGACCCCCTGTTGAAGACCCCTGGACTAGAAGGAAGCTGGACAGCAGATCCACTCACCAGCAATGACTAGCAGTCAAGCCAATGTGGACAAAGTAATGTTACATTTGCACATCATTTCAAACTGCTAAACCATATCTCAAATTGCATTATTTAGTATCAATACTCATCTCTCATTCACTGATCAAAGGCGTTTCTTTTTTGTTAATCTCTCAACATTAAAACGAAAACATTCTTTTAACCAAATGGTTTCCCAGTAGTTTTGTTAACAACTTTTTGTTCTTATTCTTTCCCTGAAAATATGTTTTCAGTGAATGCACAAAATTACATTATGCATCAATGTGACCTTATCATCACAGACTCAAAAGAATTTCAATGGAGCCTCAAACTACGTATCAAGTAACAAGATGATCGAACACTTTGAAATGTGAAGCCAACTCCAAACCCCCAACCCTGCCTTCAACCACACCCAAGAGAGAGAGAGAGAGAGAGAGAGAGAGAGAGAGAGAGAGAGAGAGAGAGAGAGAGAGAGAGAGAGAGTGTGTGTGTGTGTGTGTGTGTGTGTGTGTGTGTGTGTGTGTGTGTGTGTGTGTGTGTGTGTGTGTGTGTGCGTGTGCGTGTGCGTGTGTGTGTGTGTGTGTGTGTGTGTGTGTGTGTGTGTGCGCGCACACGCGTTTGAAGTATGCAAATGCCAGGAAGTGATGACAGCTGTGCGAGAAAGGGCTGATTGAAATCTGATCATGTGTATTGATCAGGAGGTATCGAATGGACTGCTGGATGTCTCCATTATTGCACCGTCACGGTGATGCCATTATATCACATTTCTATTGGCTTTACAGCAAGTTCCTTTGGGAACAGACCAGTTAGCATTAAAGGTGAAAATGAAGAATTACCAAGAACAACACAACTTTAGCTTGACTTAATTTTAGACATATCTGTAGACCAAGGGTTCTCAAACTTGGGGTCGGGACCCCAAGTGGGGTCCCCAAATTATTTTGTGGGGTCCCCATATGATTAGCTTAATGTATTTTTCTTTTTTTTCCTCACTCAATGGTAAACAAACCAACACACATGTAAAAACTTATACTGTACAGTTTAAGTGTATACAGGGTATCTACACATTTATAAAGTGACAATTTAAGAACTTTCAAGACCGTTTTAATACCAAACTGGCCAAACTGTCAAATATTGTGAAAATAGCCGATCTACATGCTTACAATGACTCGCGTTGCGAGGCGTTGTGAGCATGTAGATCTGCTATTTTCACAATATTTTTCTGTGGAATGTATCACATGTATGTAATGTAATACCTACAATTCCAAGTGCTTGTCAGGGTGAGGGGGTCCCCAGTTCATATGTTTATTTTGGGGATCACAGCCTAAAAAGCTTTGAGAACCCCTGCTGTAGACAGTACTCTATACCAACTAGTAATAACAATTAACAACACTATTTTGTTAGTTGATCCGTAAAACCTTTCCTCCAGTCTGTCTTGCCTTGCATTGTGAGGCTTGAAACGTGAGTACAAAGTCCTCTTATCATTCCATTCAGTCTCCAAGCAATTTGTGGATATATCGCTGCTGCACAAACTCTTATAGATTTACTGCACCGAGTGAATACAATAACTCAAACTACAATTCCAAAAAACTATTCATCAAACCATACCTTCCAACCATTTTATGTGTTAATCTTCTCCTCAATGCGAGCCCCCCCGATAATAACTCATATATTTCAAAATGAGACAACAGAGACTTCATTTTGCCTGAATGAATTCAGACTAACCAGTGATTTATTATGCTCAGCGCAGCGCGCGGGGTACTATTATATTTTCACACACTTTCTTTCATTATATCTCCCCTGACGTTGCCTGTGCCACAGTGGATCTTCTATGAAGCCGAATGATTTATACCTGCTCATTCTCACATAATGCTGCTTTTCCCACACAAAAAACAAAAACAAATAAAACGCACGCACGCACGCACGCACGCACGCACGCACGCACACACACACACACACACACACACACACACACTGAACTGTTTAACCTTCACAGAGGAGAGAGAGAGACAATAAACAACACACAGGCACGCACCATGCACCACATGTGGTGTGCATTCACTGGCCTCCCGGCATGTGCACTTAAGCCTCTCAAATTGATCCAAAGTGCCACAGCACGATTGGTCTTCAACCAGCCAAATTTTTCACATGTCTCCCCCCTTCTCCGCTCCCTCCACTGGCTCCCGGTTGCTGCCCACACAGAGTACAAAACACTACTGACAACCCCACCCGTTCACTCAGATCAGCTAACACAGGGAAGCTGACAGAATCCTTGCTAAAAACCCCAGGACAACGATCTACTCGTCCCAGACTCTTCGCCCTCCTGGCCCCCAAACTGTGGAATAAACTCCCCGTTGTACGGCAGACGTGATCCCTAGCTTCTGAAGACTCACTTATTCAGACTCCACTTTAGCCCATAGCACTTACCCGCCCTCAATGACCATACATGTAATTTAATTTGTATTGCTTATATGCTTTTTCTTTTGTTTTTGAGCGGTGGAACACCGTCTCCAATGCGTGACTGTGTATGTAGCATGAGCTGCAATACCGCTGGGTGACCAGTGGCAGGCCTGGGTGACCAAGTGGCGATGTGAGCAGGCCAGGCTCACACACACACACACACACACACACGCGCATACACGCACACAGGCACACACACACGCACATGCACAGTGCACACACACACACACACACGCACACACACGCACGCGCGCACACACACACACACACACACACACACACACACACACACACACAGACACACACACACACACACACACACACACACACACACACACACACACACACACACACACACACACACACACACAGGGTATAGCTTACTGAAATGAACTGCACAAATCCACCGCTCACTTCAAACTGTGTTTGATGTTTTATATACAGCTTTTACTGAACAGGTACTTGGTCTGCCTACGTTTTTCTTGGATTACTATTTCTCTGCATTTGATGTATTGATGTTGATGTACTGACTGATGTATTACCTTGCTTATTGTAAGTCGCTCTGGATTAAATGCAACAGTAAATGCCTAAATTGTAAATTGTAAATTACATGCGTGCGTGCACACATGCCCTCATGTCAATTGTTCTGTATTGAGTGCCAAATAATGATTTTGGTGCTTAATCCTTCCTTCCAGGTTCGGTAAGAACTTAAACCGGGTTGATTTGCTATGGACCGACTGAACTACATCATAGTTAGCAATAGTCTACAACAGCAACGTGTGCAGACAATGTCACATTTACTTTATAATATACAAACAGTTAATACATTGGCACAAAAGGGGCACAGACAAACAGGTACAGTACAACGGCTACTCTGACAATGGGTACAACAGTTATTGCATAACTGGATGGGCATCATTCCCAGTGGGCATCATTCCCAACGGGAATCTCAGCCTAATAGTTCCACAACAATGGAGAAAAGGAAATATATGCAAAAAGAACAATTGGAGAGCTCACAGCGCAGTCACTCAATATACAGTCAGAGTAAGAAAAAGTTCTGTAGACGCTAAAGAGGACATCAGACAAAAAAAAGCACCATCAATAATGAACAAAATATACAACAGCACACACTGTCAACTTTTTTGTACATCGCTTGAACCGCTTTGCTTGCTTGGCGTGTCTGGGGTATAAACAATGACAGCCTGTCATTGTGTGTCACCATGTGTCTCAATATTATGAAAGAGAAGGACTGCATGGACATAGATATTGATACAAACAAAAACTAGCAGTTGCAGATGTGAAATGAATCAAGATTGAGCAACTACTGGGCTTTTTATTGCCTAAAATGAATACATTGTTTACAATCAAGCTGCCAAAGACGTGCATCGATTGTCTCTACTTCTCCTCCCTGTTTCTCAGCTCCTCTTAGTCTGGGGAGGGCCGCTAAGCCGTCCTGAGCTGATGCTCATCTCTGGCAGCTTGTTTATAAACTACTTGTTCATTTTAGCCCATGAATGGACCATGTAGTTGTTCAATCTTGATTAATTTCACACTTTGAGTATATTTTGATGCCAATAACACCACTGATCTCAAGTGGTGTGGACTGTGGAGTGTGTGCCCAGTCTGGGGAGCTCAGACAGAGACAGGGAGGAGAAATACTGACACTACATGCTCCTCTCTGGCAGCTCGTTTGTATGTTTTGTACATTTTAGCCAATAAATTGGCCTTGAAGTTGCTGAAGCTTGATTAATTTCAAATTAAAGTGCCAGTTTAAAACATTGACATCATTAGTATCATTCAGTGGTTCCCAACCTTTTCTGGATCACTTGAAAATGTTGAAAGCTTTAGCGGCTCACCCACTGACCAATTAACACAGCAGACGAATGGCTGAACCCCCATACTAACAAACACTAGCAACATTCTAACTACTAATGAACTTGCCTGGCGGGCCATCCCACATACTGCGTTCACTCAGTCATTCCTTAATCCTTCCCCATTATGAGGTCTGGACTTCCGCGTATAGGCAGGGTTAGCATGGCTGCCCTCGATGGAACAAGTGTAACAGTTAACGTTGAAACAAGCAATAAGTGAAGTTACTTCAGACTTGGAATCAATTACAACAATTAAAAAGGAACAGGAGTATGCACTATAGCGGAACTCATCGGTCGAAAAGACGACTTTGTTTGCCGTTCTTCCGACTTGATGACATATTCATTTAATGCAGTTGGCTGCAGGATTATTAATGTGATGTGAAATCGAAATTAAGGTTATAGGGAGTCAAGTAGTCTAGGTGAAGAAGGCAGAGCACGTTTCAATTATTTGTAGGAAATCCTTCAGTAAGTAAAGAGTCAATATTCCATCAATATTAAATGATGACTTGTTAAAGCTGTTTAATTACGGCTTAAGGTGCCACTGATCAATGTGCTTATTACCTAACCTTGGTTGAAGAAAAAAAATCAAACCTCGGTTCGAAGTGAAGCGGTGAACTTTTATTCTATGTGTTCTAGAGTTATGAACTCTGTGATCTATACATTCTTTATATTCTGAATGAATTAATGATTTTATCTGGAGGGCAGAATTGTCATGTGAAGCTTGACCAATCCTCAAAGAATCCAATCATCAGACCGGGACGGACACTACACACATACGTACGTACGTACGGACGGACGGACGGACGGACGGATGGACGGGACAGATAAAACCTGTTCATTCTGAACTGAAATGGCCATATATGGACATGGGACACACATTTTGCTTTTTGAAAAAGCCAATTCATTCTGGACTGATATTCTGGACGTACGGGACAGAAAAAACCTGTTCATTCTGGACTGGAGTGACCATATATGGACATGAGGTGACATACATTTTGTTTTTGAAAAAGCCTGTTCATTCTGGACTGAAATGACCATATATGGGCATGGGACACACAAAGCCACTCATTGGAAGCGGTTTTCACCGCTTCAAAAATGATCGAGCCTGTTTTACATGAATGACACTTATAACACTTAACAGCCTATGCAGTAACATACTGTACATGAAGCAAGTAAGCAACACAGTGTGAGTGGAAACTTTCAGTTAATTCTCTAATGTTATTCATTTGAGATGCACTGCACTAATCACACTTTGTGATGAAGCTTTCCTATACTAGTAAGACGCCTCAGGGCTACAGTGATGTGGACATCAGGAATGTGGACATCAGGGATCTCCATATATAGGCATAAAAGGGATTTGTTCCCCTGGCATCACAGGGATTTCCATATCTCCATATATGGGCATAAAAGGGATTTGTTCCCCCTGGCATCACAGGGATCTCTCTAACAGGGCATCATTAATATGTATGACATCAGGGAACTCCATTTATGGGCATAAAACTGATTATGTTAGTGTGACATCACAGAAGCCAGAGCGTGATGTCAGAGCGACAAACCCATTATGGTAGAGTGGTTCCCCTAACATCACAGTGACATCAGAGCATGATGTCAGAGTGGCAAACCCATACTCAACCTTAGATACTCAACCTTTTTTTTTATCTCAAGGACCAAACAAAATGAACTAGGCCACAAACCCTTATTTGATACGATTCTTATCTCTGGGACCAATCTACAGTAAGAAGAAAATATAAGTGGTAGAAATGATTTGGTCCTATATAGTGTGGCATTTGGTCCAGAACTCCTTTGCTGTCATTGTACTGTGGGTGTAAAGGGAGAACAGTGAAACTCTGGTCAAAATGCTTGTACTATGTTCTCTAGTTGCGTTTACTATTACATTGTAATGTAATAGTTGTGAAGGTTAACTATTAGTCATTTACCAATGGCAGCTCTCATAGAGGTCAATAGAGTACAGTATGTTGAGGTTGTGCATTGAGTGGAATCATATGGTGTATCAGGGTTCTCAGAAGGTTATGGGAATGTGCGATGGATAGTTGGAAAGATGAAGATGTTTCTGGGTTGGGTGTTTTGGCTTCTGTGCTGTTGGATATGTCATATCAAATGCATGATGGATTGAGGGATTTGAATAGCTGATGCTGAACTGATGCTTTCCAGGCCTTAAATGACCCGCTAAATAACTTTGTGAATAAGTGGTGAAGATATCGTATTCCGCGTGTTTCAAAAGTTATCCATTTCTTTGTAGGTCAAATCTTCTTTAATAGTTACAACATTCCCAAAATACCTAAGTTGAATAAAAGAAATCTGTTGTAATTTGAATGCTGCCCATGTTATTGATGTGAGCTCTTTTTCTTTTTTTCATTAGAGTGATGCAACTACAAAGAGCATGAAGTTTGAATAGATGAGGTTCCATTGTGACAAAGTCATTTGAATATCATGTTTAAGCATATGTGAGAAGGAATGACAGGCTGCGGCTGTCAGCAACTATTTTGGATGTTGGATGTCCCCAGATCTCTGATTGTTTGGTAATGTGAGACTACCCTCGTTTTTTTGTGTAATTGGGTCAAGCATCGTCAAAAGAAAGGTAGGTTAGATAGATAGATAGATAGATAGATACCTTTATTATCCCAAGGGGGAAATTCAGTTGTCCAGTAGTAGCACAGCAGTATACAGTTATTTACAAAGTTACAGAGACGTAAGAAAAGATAGATAAGAGGGAAAAAAACAAAACAAAGACAAGAGCAGTACAGTACCAATAAAGAGAAGGTGCATCAATAGAGGGGGCGAATAATATATAAGTATATATACATAAAGTGTCTTGCAAAAGAGACCATAGCAGTCAATGCTAGTTAGTGCAAACAAGTATCTCACTGTCATTGTTAAACAAAGCAAAAATACTCAGAAACTACCAACACAACCTAATAGTGCAATGTCAAAAATCAGTGCAAAAAAAGAAGAAACTAGGAAGCGTGTCACCGCAAGACGCACATGAGCACTCTTCCTGGAAAGTCGGTAGGCAGGTTGGGTCATTCCAAACAAGCAAGCAATGGAGTAGAACCCAGCATTAGCAGCTCCCGCAGAGTTCATTTCTAAATGCTAAAGTACATTTTGTATTAAATGTTTTATTAATGTGAGAACAATGGCTTCTATTATAGCGTGGTAACTTTCCAGGAACAGAAATCAATTCCCCATCGATGATGTCAATGGATTCTGAACTGTCCATAGACATCCTCGGAGACATAGACTGAATGGACAAAAATGGTACCATATTATGTGAGGACCAATTATATGCCGATAGGTTGAAAATGGGAGAAGGGGTCCTTTAAGCTTGGCCAATTAAAATCTGGATGTTGTGTTTGTGATGGCCAACTGTCCACCGACGCACCCTCTGTCCACCCAGCCTCTGTCCACCCA
Source organism: Nannobrachium achirus (assembly GCF_963921795.1). Lineage (NCBI taxonomy): Eukaryota > Metazoa > Chordata > Actinopteri > Myctophiformes > Myctophidae > Nannobrachium > Nannobrachium achirus. The sequence continues at coordinate 42,705,525 of NC_137816.1, read as the reverse complement.
CAAACCAATCTGTATATCTCTGGTGTCGGGCCGAAACCTCCTAACTCCACTTTTTATTGGTTCAATATTATTATAACCAACACACAGACGTAAAGGGTGTTCAATAGCACATATTTATGAAAAAAAGAGGGGGCCAATCGTGTGGAGTTAGGAGGTTTTGTCCCAAGCACTTTTTTCCATTGGTTCAATATTATTTTAACCAACACTCAGATGTAAAGGGTGTTCAATAGCCCTGATTTATGCCAAAAAAATCTAAAACCTCAAAAATGGAGTTAAGAGGTTTTGGCCAGACAGTGACAATATACTGTATAAGATGGAACCCCCCAGGGCATTGCACAGACATTTGGGAGATTAGGTGATCTACTGTGAAACAGTAAGAAAAATAGATTTGTGTCTTTTTGGACCCAGCTGGACCTTGTATAGTCATAGTGGAACACCATTAGTCTTCCAGGCTTACCAGGAGCTAGTGTTACTGTTTTCACAGTTTATTTCACACACTTCAGCAGCAGCAGCATGGTGCATGGCCAATTAGGGCAGTGTGTGCGTCACTAAATCTCTCCATTATGGGCTGTTTTACACAACTCACACCCTGCCTGACAGAGAGAGATCAATATGGTTCAATAGACCCTGGACCTGAGTTAGGGCGTAGGGTGATTATAGAGCAGGGCTCCTTGGTGTCCTAAATCTCAGCATGGACAACCCTTTGCATTTTTAAACAATGTATTATTTATTTAAATATTTAGATGTATAGGAACAAACTGGAGCAGTGGTTCTCAAACTTGGGGTCGGGATGATTAGCTTAATGTAAAAGAAATGTCTCACTCAACGGGAAACAAACCTATATAAGTGTATACAGGGTATCTGCACATTTATAGTGACAATTTAAGGATTTTCAAGACAGTTTCAATACCAAACTGGCCAAACTGTCAAATATGAAGTAAGCAAGAGGCGAACATTAGGAAAATAGCAGATCTACATGCTCACAACGCCTCACGTTGTGAGGCGTTGTGAGCATGTAGATCTGCTATTTTCACAATATTTATCTGTGGAACCGAGTCACATTAAATGTAATACCTACAATTCCAAGTGCTTGTCAGGGTGGGGGTCCCCAGTTCAAAAATGTTTATGTTGGGAGTCACATCCTAAAAAGGTTTGAGAACCCCTGAACTAGAGGAAAGACTTGAACCAAGGACAATAGGACATCATAGTCATCATCATCATGCTAATTGGATGAGCCACCAGGGCAACATATCCATCCATGCATGTTTATTCCCCAAGTTTGGAGGCTTGACTGCGTCCACGTTTTTCCCAATGACCCTAAGCGTGGCGGTGGAGGCGCGGGGGGCTGCAAGGGAAAGGAGCGCTTGTTTGCACCGTTGTGCTTAGGTTCCGTGGGAAACGCCAGGTCGCAGTTTGACTTGGGGCAGGACAGCAGCTTGCAGCACCAATACACATACAAAGCCGACAGAGCTATAGTTCAAAGCAGCGCCAACTCAACATCAAGTGATCAGTCACATGCTTGCTTCATGTGATTGTGGTGGGCTATTTAACCACTTAAACCCTCTACACTTAAGTCAACTGGACCTGACTTGGCTCTGTTGGCAACTTGCACCTCTTTTTTTCCATCTACACCAAATCTCTTTGGCAAGGATCTGCAAGCTCACAGCGCATTGTAATGTGACGTGTTGTGGGCTTGGAGATCGGCTATTTCCGGCTAATGCTTTGACACACACACACACACACACACGCACGCACGCACGCACGCACGCACGCACGCAAACACACACACACACACACACACACACACACACACACACACACACACACACACACACACACACACACACACACACAGATTTATATATGCTTAATGACATTTTATTTCAATCCAAGAGTTGTCTCACTGGGTGTGACATTAACTCAGCTGGGGTTCAATAGTCTTTCTTCAATCCTGTGACTAATCACCTCCACACCACTAAACCACAGGCTGCTCCAAGACGGTTTCTCCAACCCCACCCCCACATCTATCCCCATCTCAAAGCCCCTAGTGAGTTAGTAGCATTTAAATGTCCTAGTTTAATGGTCTGGGGTGTTAAATGGCGTCCCACAATAGAGAGAGCATGGCCAGTGTGAGACAGAGAGGACATCATTCTCACATAATGGCTCCCATGCAACAGTGTTGTGACAGCACGGGGTGTTTGAGGAGCTACAGTGTTGAAATAGTGTCACACTGCACAGGACACGACTGTCTCAATCACTAGATCATTGTGTAAATCAGATGGAGATTTTACATGCAAGCATTCTGAGGAGTACTTTGAGTAGAGGCTACATGGAACTGCAGTAGAGATTCTCACCTAGTCTTTCCACCTGTTTTTAAAACGGCATGTATTGTATGTGATTTACTCATGTTATATTCAGTAATGGTGTAATGCAGTGGTTCTCAAACTTGGGGTCAGGACCCAAAGTGGGGTCCCCAAATTATTTTGTGGGGTCCCCAGATGATTAGCTTAATGTAATTTATTTTTCTCACTCAACGGTAAACAAACCAACATAGGCCTACAGTATAGTGTATACAGGGTATCTGCACATTTATAAAGTGACAATTTAAGGACTTTCAAGACCGTTTTAACTGGCCAAACTGTCAAATATTAATTCATTGACAGTTTGGCCAGGCGAGGCGTTATGCGCGTGTAGATCTGCTATTTTCACAATATTTATCTGTGGAACCGAGTCACATTAACTCATACAGGGCCAGATTTCCAAAATATGAATATGAATGTGCGCTTATAACGCCAGGAAATAGCTATTTTGTATCCCCCCAGACCACCTTAACCAGACCACCTTAACGAATGCACGTTCACCATACCATACCACCAGATGACCACTAGAGACCACCATACACCATACACTGACATGGTCCCATGTTAAGCCTGTTTAAATCCACATAACAGGATGAGACGCTGACTTGGTCCTCATTGACTTAACATGGACGGGCCGCCGGTCACCATTTCAGCTCAATACTGTTCAATTCGTGCTTGATCGTCTCAAACCACCATTGGTATGGGCATCGGGACGTATATAGATGCCACACAGAAAGTTTCAGAATCAAAATCCGACCTAGTGAAGCTACGTGAGGGTCGGATGGTTGCATTGAGGCTAACGCTAGCAGAGGCCTGTTGTCAACAGGAAGCCCTGGTTTAAAGGTGACGTCATAATCGTATCCTTTTTTTTCACGGTTTACGTGTGGACATTAGCTGAGGTAAGCTAACCATTTCGCTCCGTCTATAAACACATATTAAAAGCTTAAACAATGCTTTTATATAAAAGTCGCTCCGAGTCGCTCGGCACCAAACGCCATAGTGAACTAGTCGCTCGTAAAGTCGCCCGGCGCTAACTGAGTTAAATGTAATACCTACAATTCCGAGTGCTTGTCAGGGTGGGGCTCCCCAGTTCAAATATGTTTATTTTGAGGGTCACAGCCTAAAAAGGTTTGACAACCCCTGGTATAATGATTTGAAAACAGTGAAGTGATGTAATCTTAGTATAGTGGTTTTAGTGCATGGAGAGTGTGTGTCCATGCAGACCAACTCATTTCCACAGGAAAAGCTCTAAGCAAAATATTAAATATTACAAAAGATAGACAAAAATGTAATTTCTTATTTGTGTATGATAGACACAAATGTAATTTCTTATTTGTGTATGATAGACACAAATGTAATTTCTTATTTGTGTATGATGTAAAGGGATATTTTACTTTCAAACATGTGTGGGGTCATTTTAACATACCGGTAGACTATGTGATTCAGTATTTAGATAATTTGATGTTAATTTAACTTTCATTTCAAACATTGAAATTGACGGGTGAAAACACCCGTCCTTGGTTCTGGTGACTGATGTTGGCCTTCTAGAGCGGGCCATGTTTTTTCAATACTTTTTTTTATTCATTATTTTTAGTTAGGGTTAGGGTTAGGGTTGAAAAAATAAATAAATTAAAAGAGTAATTGAAAAAACGCAGCCCCTCACAAGGACAATATCAGTCACCAGAACCGAGGACGGCTGAATTCCATGAATTTTTCAACAAACAACTGAAAAACATGACCCTTTTAGATGGACTTATTTTCCAAATTTTACACACCGCCATGAAGCCTTGAATGGATAGAGATTATTTTGTTTTTGTCACATTCATAAGCCAATCATTTGATGGGTTTCCATGGTTACCATGGTCATCACCGCTCGACCAAAACAAATCTTCATTAATTCAAGGCTTCATGGGTGTGTGTAATAATAATAATATTTATTTGGGTGAACTACTCCTTTAAATCCACTCGTCCTAGACTCTTCTCCCTCCTGGCTCCCAAACTGTGGAATAAACTCCCTGTCGCAACTAGAACTACAGACTCACTCCTTAGCTAACTCCCTAAGACTGACCTCTTCAGACTCCACCTAAACCCATAGCACTACCGTAACACTCCCCTTCCCTCGATGACCACACATGAAGCTAGATAGCATTTTTAGTTTTTTTTTTCTGATTAGGTGCGTGGTCTACCTATGTTATTGTTTTTTTCTAGATTGATATTCCTATGCATTTGTTGTATTGTTGTTGATGTACTGACATATTATCTTGCTTATTATATTGATGTATTACCTGCTTATTGTAAGTCGCTTTGGATTAAAAGCATCTGCTAAATGCCTACAGTGTAAATTGTAAATTTAAAGATTAAAGACATTGTAATATCTTTACATTATTCATTTGAACCTTGAACAATGAGTTTTCATTGTGATACCGATAAAATAATCAAAGCAAGAACACAGCCAATCGATTGATCAATAAACTAAAGATTCTCTGAAGATGCAGAAGGCCCACCCATCAGACCAGTGACCACTTCTGAGATTTGCAAGTGGGCACTGTACCTGATCCAGAAAAGGAGCCACTGGGATACAATATATTGCAGTGCCTTCAATTGATGCTATGGGCTATGAGATCATGAGACATGCAGACCAATATGATACCTTTTTTAACAGCAACCATGACTCATCATTGAACTATTGCTCTGTCTTGAAAATGGAAATGGCAAGTTATTTTATTATTTTATTATTTGTACTTTTTATTTGGAACAATGTGGCATCCAGTCAGGGGGCCTGGACTGTGACATTAATTCAAGCCGGGTGTCATGCACCCACCCAGGCCACCCTACCCACACACTGCACGCACGTACATGACAGGCTTAGTCATGGACAGTTGCTTCAGACCATAAATATAGTATTCCGTCTGAGCTGCTTCGTTTTCTGTAAAGAAGCATGAAATCTCACATACTGTAGGCCTAATAGTCACACAACACATTCCATATTAGTCCAGTAATATTATTCAGGATACTGACATGATAACTGACCATCATACTGACATGATACTGACATGATACTGACCATGATACTGACATGATACTGCCCATTATACTGACATGATACTCTCCATTATACTGACATGATACTGCCCATGATACTGACCATGATACTGATGTGATACTGACCATGATACTGACATGATACTGCCCATTATACTGACATGATACTGACATGATACTGACCATGATCCTGACATGATACTGACATGATACTGCCCATTATACTGACATGATACTGACATGATACTGCCCATGATACTGACATGATACTGCCCATGATACTGACATGATACTGCCCATTATACTGACATGATACTGACATGATACTGCCTGTTATACTGACATGATACTGTCATGATACTGACATGATACTGCCCATTATACTGAAATGATACTGACATGATACTGACATGATACTGACATGATAGTGCCCATTATACTGACATGATACTGCCCATGATACTGACATGATACTGACATGATACTGCCCATTATACTGACATGATACTGACATGATACTGACCATGATACTGACATGATACTGACCATGACACTGACCATGACTGACATGATACTGACATGATACTGACCATGATACCTACCATGATACTTGCATGATACCAACATGATACTGACTGAAAGTGTGGCATTACTGTATATATTAAACAAAAGGATTAGTGTAGTATTAATTTACAGCCATATACCTGTAGAAGAACAACATTATTAGCGTAGTATTACAGCCATATAGAAGAAGAGCCATGTTCTCTATGATATCAAATGGGCTTCACATTACAGTATGTTGCAGCTTGTTACAGGCTGGTGATTAATACTAATGAATAAATACAATGCTTAGCAATGCAATCAAGCAACTAACTCAATATTATACCCAATTCTTTGTACAGTAATTTCTTAGTGAGTGATTTTCAACCTATTTTTAATTTCAAGGACCTCCAGTTTGTTATGCATTAGTTAGCTCAGCCTGAAGGCGTACAAATGGAACCTAATGGACCCTTAGGGGTCCATTTGATTCTTAACGATAAATCATAGTTGGCCTCAGGCACCTCTGGACCCCAAGTTGAGAAGAACCAGTGCTCTATGCTGGGCTCTGTATCAGTCAATTTTAAACATCCTCCTCATGCTACAGGACTTTTTATCCTTGTCTCTCTCCCTTTCAGCATCCCCTCCTCCTTTTGTAACTGGTTATGGGGTTGGGGTCCATATTTAGATAAAAACAATGTTATTTGTCAAATGACAAATAATCTCTGCTACACTCCTACAGTCAACTGCTCCGCTCCGTTGCCCTCTTGGCGGGGTGGAAAGTGACGCAAAGCAATCACGTATTGAATCTTCTGAATAAAACTTTGACTACTGCAATTTTTTGACCAAACTAATCGATTCCATAGAAAAAACAACAATCAATTTAGGTGGGAAGATGTTATATTTGCAGATCTTCAAGCTCTCAACACAATCTCCCACTTCCACATGCATGTTTTGAAGCGTCCGACCCCCAGTTCGCAGGCGGTTCAGCAGCGTCTGCGAGGCAGTTCCTCTCCTTGTATGCCGCCTCCACGGGTCCTGGATGTAACAATGGATGCGCGGGGGCCCGGGCCGACCTCCACTCCTGCTTCCGGACTTCCTGTAGACAGGTCCTCAGGGATGGACCTGGGCAGATCCTGTGCCGCCTTGCTGTACGGGTGGCGGGACGTGAGTCTATTTAGAGGCAGCAGTGTTGTGTAGATATATATATATATACAGTACCAGTCATGTCTCTTGGCTTTCCTTGCTAGGGCGCGGTTACAGTAGCCTCTCGACGGAGGCCGGCCGGGGCAATTGTCACTAGAACAGGCAGGTGGCAATGTCGACCTTCCTGGTTGCGACCGTCAGGTCGCAGTTACTATCAAAACCTCCACTGGCTGTCCGTCAGTCCCTCTGTCTCTCCGTCTGTCCGTCAGGTCACACTTTTGCCCCTATCCATGCCAAACTTTGCACACACACTCCTTGGATGGCAAACAACAACCTCCACCCCTCATTTCTCACATGCCCTAACGCCAACATTGCAAATTATGAACACCACATTACTTTTCTTCGCCACACACATTCCCTCAACACATAGGCATACATGCCACTTAAAATCTTCACGTCTACCTGCACATGCCCCTGTTCTAGCGCCACCATGAGGCTGCTTGTAAACATGTCGCTTATCTCCCGATTAGGGAGTGTTACTCGTATTCCATTCTGATCAAACAAATGATCAGCATGCTCCACGGGTACGTAGTAGCCTAATCAATTAAATAATTGCAAAAAAAAAATTGTTGCAGCCCTAATATCTGACAATATGACAACTGACAAGTGCATATTCTGTCTTTGAAAGTAGGCGAGTTCTTTTGGCAGGCCAGTGCTGAGTGGCCAGACCACACAGGCAAGGTGGGCTATCGGGAAACGTCGAAACCTACATCCACTTGATTGACAGGTGAGTGATCTGGCTGAAAATGTGCCCAATGGTTCAATTTTACAAAATAAATGTGAGTGTTGCATAAATGCAGGACATCTGAATGCATTTACTGTATACAGTACCATTTACTACCATAATAAATGTTTGCAGGGAGGCATACTGTAAGAGCGATTCATTTCTGTGTGGAGGCTTCACAAACCACTATATTAGTTAATATTTTACATTAAGTTCATGTTTATCCCCGGAGTGACCCATATTAAGTTATTAATATTTGAAGGTAGTAAGCCTACACCAGTAAAAGCAAAAGTGGCCCAAGGATACCAACCAACTCAGGTTTTACAGTAAGGGCATGGATGTTGTTGAACGTGATTGTGGGATACATGTGAGTGCTTTTCCCTGTTCTGTTTGGTCTATATCTTCTCAGACATGGAGAAGCCATTATCTAAGCGTGTTCGTGCTTTGAGGTGACATTGGTGCACATGTCTGGAAACACACATGTGACAGATGGTAACAGAGGCTTTTATCTAAAGATCTGCTGTTCTGCTAAACACTCACTTATTCACTCTCCTACTAACACTGTCACCACCCCCACATGTGTCTCTCTCTCTCTCTCTCTCTCTCTCTCTCTCTCTCTCTCTCTCTCTCTCTCTCTCTCTCTCTCAATTCAGAGGGCTTTATTGGCAAGAGAAAACATACATTTACATTGCCAAAGCAGAAGTGTACACAATAATACGATCAATCTGGGACTGAGGATTACACTGGAGTGCAATCTGAGAATATGAAACATTCTGTCTTCCAGTGAGTCAGAGGGATCTGGAGAATCCCAAGGCAGCGGAGTCTGCTTTATGACCCAGCTGTAATTGGTGTAAAATCTGCAGGCAGCTCTGTCCCTACTTCACCATAAAATAAATGGAATATAAATCAAGCATCCGGACATTACAGTGATTGTACTGTACTTTAATCAGGTTCATCTGAGAAAAGTATTGACAAACCTTCAGGGGTGTCGCACCAAATTCTGGGCCCTGGGTACAAGGATTCACTGTGGGCCCCCCATGGGGGGGGGGGGCAGTTTAACCCATTTAGACTGGTAACGCATTATTAGACATTATTTTGTGCTTTAACTATTGAAAAATAGCAGATATACAAGCTCACAGCGCGGCACCGAGTGCTGTGCTGCGAGCTTGTAGATCTGCTATTTTTGAAAAAATCGTTTCAAAAAGTCTTTGAATATTTCAAATCCTTCTAAGGTTTTTTGAAAAAAAATATGTTTCTATGTCAGTGGTGCTCAAACTTTTTTCATGTGAAGGACCCCCAAAATGATATGTATTTGGCCACGGACCCTCATCTCAAAATATTTAGTTCCAGGGACCCCCCAGAATCAAAATTTGAGTTACAAAGGTTCGCTTAAAAAATACATAATTATATTCAATGATTTGCACACATTTTCACGACTTTTCAAAAATAGCAGATCTACAAGCTCACAGCGCGTCACTCGGTGCTTGTACCGTATATCTGTTATTTTTTAATAGCTAAAGTATTTGTAAACAGAAGACTGTCGCACACCCAGTAGCTCCTCTCAAGCAGGTGCGTCGGTCACAAAGTAGTTGAATGAATGAATCTTCAATGAAGAAAATACACCCGCACACTGCCACTTGCAGGTTCCAAGTATAAATTTATTAAAAGCAACGTTTCGGTCGGTAGACCTTCCTCAAGCTTGAGGAAGGTCTACCGACCGAAACGTTGCTTTTAATAAATTTATACTTGGAACCTGCAAGTGGCAGTGTGCGGGTGTATTTTCTTCATTGAAGATTCATTCATTCAATAGCTAAAGTATAAAATAATTAAGGCCCCTCCACCTTGGGCCCTAGTAACTCAGTCCCACTTCCCAACGACACCAGAAGTTAGGCGTCGGAAAACACAATTGCAGAACTTTCTTTCCGGGATGCGATGATGGACGTGGACTGTGTTTCAACAAAGCTCTGAAACTGATGTCGGCAAGTTTACAAAGGCGGTGACAATAGGTTCACAGAAGCACCGGTGGATGATGTAATACCTGAGGTGGAAGTAAAGGTTGTTCCTATACAGAAAGTGTGAGTCAACAGATCCCTCCGTGTTGCACTGAATGTGCGCACTGCTGCTGATAATGCTCCCTGGCAGAGTGATATGAATAGCTGTCTGATGCATTGTGTAGGTCTATACAGTACGTCTCTGGCTGGCTGTAAGACTTTATTACACAGCTTGAATGCTCAATTCTGATTCCATGTATTCTTCTATGAATCTGCGTATGCATTTCAATGAGAATGAAGCGGTTTCATGCCAGTGGAAGATTTCTGCAAAAAACGCTCCATTTTCATTGAAAAGCATTGGCGGATTCCACTCTAGGTATTTTGGTGTGGCTGCAGCCTTAAAAGTAAAAGTCCAGAATTCAAAAATTATTAAAGTATTGGCATCAAAATGTACAAAAGTAAAAGTACAAAATGTTTGAAAATAGCAGATCTACAAGCTCAAAGCCCGCTGCGATGTGACGTGTTGTGAGCTTGTAGATCGGCTATTTTCAAATATATATAATAGGGCTAAAGCGGATTCATGTATGTTTTATAATAATCATTTATATCTGCAAAGTAACTAGTAACTAAAGTTTTCAAATAATTGGAATGGAGTAAAAGTACAAAATTTGGACCCGAGATGTCGTGGAGTATGAAGTAAAAGTATTGGAAATCGGAAACACTCAAGTAAAGTACAAATACCTCAAAATTGTCCTCACTAATGTTCATAATAAAATAGCACAATTTCTTTCTACTCGGTCCAAGTCTCTTAGGAGAGCTGTGGGAAGTTCAGAAATCCATCATCTTGTGACATCATCATTTAAATTTTTTTTATAATTAATCAATATTTTTGAAAAAAATATTTTGATTTTAATTTTCGCGAGAACAATGGCTTTCACTTTAACATTGCAACTTTTCAGGAGTAGAAAGCCTGCATTTTCTATTAGCTTGGATTCCCAATCGATGATGGGTTTCTGACCTGCCCACAAGGAAAAAAAAAGAAAAAAGAAAAGCTATTTTTTGGTGAGGACCAATTGAAGATAGGTTGAAAAGTGGTGAAGTACTCCTTTAATTACAGTACTTAAGTAAATGTACTTTGTTACTTTACAACACTGATTTCTTTTGCAGATTGTTACAATCATACAGTGCAGGGTTTTCTTCATTACATCATTTCAAGATTCACAATTTAGTCCAATCAAAGTTGTTTTTTCGTGGTGCCATCCTGTTGGGTTTTATTAGGGCTGTCACGATTATGACAGTTTACATGGCGATTAATTGTCACTCAAATAATTGCGATTGTGTTTTTGTCGTTGACAATTACATTTCTGTTTGGCTTTTAGGCTTTTAAGTTGCATATATGGCAGATATGACCTAAATATACAAATAAATTACTGACATATTTGACAACTCTATACTTAAAAAAGAACATTGATAGTGGAAATAGCCGATCTACAAGCTCACAACGCGTCGCATTGCGACGCGTTGTGAGCTTGTAGATCGGCTATTTCCACTGTTTGTTTCCAACATTTTTCAACATGGAAAACGATTATGACGATTATGAAAAATAATCACGATTAACTCAAATAATCACGATTAGACGATTATGCAATAATTGTGACAGCCCTAGGTTTTATATCAATTTTTCCCATTTCTCAAGGAATGTTTCTTCTTGTAGCCTGAGTTTGTGGGTAAATCTTTCCATTGCATCTATTTCCTCCACAATGCACAGCCACTGCTCACGAGTTCGAGGGTCACTTTTCAGTAATCTTTTATAAGATTATAGAGAATTAGAAAGGGTCAGAGTATTAGAATGGGTCAAATTAGCAACAGAGTACAGGATCAGAAGCATCAGATGTCAATGAGCCAGTTTAGTACAGTGTACACTGTTTACCATTATCATTGTTTTTGAGCAAAATTATGAAATCGCTCGGCTTAGGTTAAAACTAAATATATAAAAAATATATGTTTTAAAATATAATCATTTATATCTGCAAAGTAGCTAGTAGGCCTAACCAAAGGTTTCAAATAATTGTAGAGGAGTAAAAGTACAATATTTGCCTCTGAGATGTAGTTGCGACCGTAGGTCGCACTTTACTATCAAAACCACCACAAAGTGTAACTCCGTCCGTCCCTCCGTCTGTCTGTCAGTCTGTCTGTCACACCTCACACGTCACACTTTTTCCCTGCTTATATCTCCGCAACCGTTGCCCCGATCCATGCCAAATTTTGCACACACGTTCCTTGGCTGCCAAACTACAACCTCCAAGGACCCCCGGAGCTCCAGGGACCCCCAGGTCCCTGGGGGACCCCCAGATGTAAAAAATGACCAAATGCGCAAACATGACCAAATGACCACCCCAACGGAACTGCTCACGGGGAATTCCCGGGGACCACCGACTCCTGGTGCTCCAGAACGCATGCAAAAGTGGTGGCGCCCCCAGTGGAGGACCCCCTACACTGCAGCTCACATAAAATGCCGTAACTCCGGCTAGGAGCGACCGGGACAGCCGGGGCCGGTACCTATTCGTCCGCCTTGCCGGCGCGGAGACCCCACCCCTCATTTCTCACATGGCCCTCTTCTAGCGCCACCATGAGGCCGATTCTTGCAAAACACATTTTTGGACACTGCTCCTACAATTTTCGCCCTAAAATCACGCAAATCGGTACACAGTATGTCTACACTCATCCCATCAACATGAATCTGTCCCATATAGCGCCACCTCCAGGCCGATTTTTAAAAACACATTTTTGGACACTGCTCCTACAGATTTTGCCCTAAAATCACGAAAATCACTACACAGTATGTCTACACTCATGTCATCAACATGGATCAGGAAGATTTTGGCAAAACACATTTTTGCCCTATTTGTGGAGATAAGTGACCTACGGTCGCTTATCTCCCGATTAGGGAGCCTTACTGGTGGAGTAGAAGTAAAAGTATTGGAAATTGGAAATTCTCAAGTTAAGTACAAATACCTCAAAATGTTACTTAAGTACTTGTAGTTAAGTAAATGCACTTCGTTACTTTACATCACTGGTAATAAGCGTGATAATGAACAGTGATCCGGTCATTATTGAGAAATAAACCACGACAGGCTGACGCAAGACCGCGAGGCGAGACGGAGAGGTCTGTCGTCGTCCTTTATTTCTCAATAACGACTCGCTCACTGTTCATTAATACTTACGTACAAATCCATTAGTAATGGCTGTTAACCCATTTAGGCCTGACCACATTATGACGCGATATTTTATGCTTTAACTATTGAAAAATAGCAGATATACAAGCTCACAGCGCGGCACCGAGTGCCACGCTGCGAGCTTGTAGATCTGCTATTTTTTTTAAATAGCATTTTGACCCAATTCTATAAGTGTCTTTTGAATCCTTCTAAGATTTTTGGAAAAAAACTATGTTTCTATGTCAGCAATCTGGCCAGCCATCGTCAAAGAAAAGGTCCTTTTCACTGAACTGGAGCTCAGTTAGTCTGTTCTTGAGAGACTATTATGTCAGTGGTGCTCAAACCTTTTCATGTGAAGGACCCCCAAAATGATATGTATTTGGCCACGGACCCCCATCTCAAAATATTTAGTTCTAGGGACCACCCAGAAGCAAAATTTGAGTTACACACGTTCGCTTTGAAAATACATAATATTCAAAGATTTGCACACATTTTCACGACTTTTTCGAAAATAGCAGATCTACAAGCTCGCAGCGCGGCACTCGGTGCCGCGCTGTGAGCTTGTATATCTGCTATTTTTCACTGGTTAAAGCATTCAATCATTTCTAGGCCTAAATGCCTTAATAAGATTATGCGATAAACAAAATGATCACACAGCCTGGTCTCAGTTGGATAACACCAGGCCACAACACATGGGTCTGTATCTTGTTTCCTCTGGACTCTTTACATCAGTGGTTCTCAAACTTGTGGCTCTCAAAATTTGGGGTCCCCAAATTATTTTGCGGGGTCCCCTGATGGTTAGCTTAATGTCATTTATTTTTCTCACTCAACGGTAAAAACAAACCAACACACAGTATACGTGTATACAGGGTATCTGTACTTATAAAGTACAGTATGTGCCCGATGTATCTGTATTTATAAAGTCACAATGTAAGGACTTTCAAGACAGTTTTAATACCAAACTGGCCAAACTGTCAAATATTATAAGTAAGCAAGAGGCGAACATTGTGAAAATAGCATGAAAATAACATGCTCACAACGCCTCGCAATGCGAGGCGTTGTGAGCATGTAGTGCGGCTATTTTCACAATATTTATCTGTGGAACCGAGTCACATTAAATGTAATACCTACAATTCTGAGTGTCAGGGTGGCGGTCCCCAGTTCAAATATGTTTATTTTGGGGGTCACGGCCTAAACAGGGACCCCTGCTTTATATAACTGAATTAAGGAAGTCGAAGACAGAATATCTTGGTTCATATGTGGCTGACGGCAGAAAGGACTTTCTTGCCAGCTTGGAATGCTTGCAACAGACTTTTTCGAGTTGGGCAGTCTGGCATTTCAACTGCTACTCAGGTCTCTTTCTTCAGTGTATAAATACATCCTAATGTGTGCATGGTGCTAATATTTCGCCTTAGAAGGGCAACTTTCAACTATAGACAATAGTATCCCATCACTCAAAACTCACTTCAGATTTTCATAATCAATTGAGTGCAGTGTGACTGTGAATTTATGTCATTACACGCACACACACACGCACGCACGCACGCACGCACGCACGCACGCACGCACGCACGCACGCACGCACGCACGCACGCACGCACACACACACACACACACACACACACACACACACACACACACACACACACAGGCAGCCAGCTGAATATATGCCAAGGTTTGTGTTCAGCTTAGTATTCTAGGTATTGAAATAATGTGACTGTAAATGGAAAATAATTTGGATAATGGAAAGAAAAGAACCCCAGAGAGGTACGTCTCTTCTTTCTCTGAACTGAAAATAACTCCAAGGTCGGAGAGCATCTCATCAGGGGCTCATACAGTAATGAAAAACTAATTAATTAGTCCTAATAAGAGACAATGGACAGATTCTCATTTTCACCAGCTGGTATATTTCTGAGGATACCGTAGTTCAGAAAGAACATTGGTTTCAGGTCAGATGAAATATATTCTTTTATTGATCTGAGAGGCCCGTAAAAGCACCGTTTTCTCCCACTGAGAAGCTCTATGCCTTTTTTCCTGTCAAATTATTCTCTGAAGAATGGAATAAAATATCTTAGAAGATGCACGCCAGTATACTGTATCTGGAATTCTTATGAGAACTCACCCCTAGCACTCCAGTCCTCAGGCCTTCTATCACATCTTGACAGATACTAGTTATAATATCATGTCTGTCAGGGAGAGAAACCTTGTATGTTCCAAATTGTTACTTTTCAGGAAATGGGGGGAAAAAACTACTTGTGTAGACAGTGTAGTTATTTCGCCTCAAGACCTTTTTAGTGTAAGTAATGCTGACATTATGGTATTGACAGTAGATAGGCGGGCAGCGATCACACAGAGATGGTTCAGTACAAAAATACGGAGGCAGACGGAGCAGACAAGCTTTAGCCTTCGGCTAAAAACGGACCCACAAAACTATGGTTTTGTGGTGAAAAGTGTTGAGTCATCACTTTTCACAGTTAGTTAGACCCCTCACTTGCTACTTGAAGAAGATTTTTTGGGGGGGGTCTATTTTTGAGCGGTGGTCACAACGCTCCTATACGTGGCCGTGTGTGTGGGTCTGTCTGTCTGTCTGTCTGTCTGCGTGTCTGTCTGTCTGTCTGTCTGTAGCCTGCAGTAACCTTTTCTGACCACACATGTTAAGGGAGGGGCGCTGTTGTTCAGGCCAGGCCAGACCAGGCACACACACACACACACACGCACACACACACACACACACACACACACACACACACACACACAGGGGGGAAGGGGGGGGGGGGGGGGGGGGGGGGAACCACCGCTCAGTTCACACGGGTGTGATTTTTTTTTTTTTAGGCTGTAAAGATCATGAAATTGAATTGCGACTTAATTGTGTTCTTGGCTTTAACCACTGAGACCCACTGAGCGTTAATACCCAAGCTCACACACTCACTCACACGCACGCACACGCACACGCACACGCACACACACACACACACTCTCTCTCTCTCTCTCTCTCTCTCTCTCTCTCTCTCTCTCTCTCTCTCTCTCTCTCTCTCTCAGGTCATTTTCATCTAAAACAGACATCTGAAGGCATGTGATTGATAACAGTATCTATCTCGGTGCTCATTCACATGCAGTCCATGGATTAACAGAGCACATGCTGATAAGGTGGCGGCGATAACAATCGCACGTTTGTGCGGCCGCGTTGTGGGAATATTATTTCATTTTCATATGTGACTCCAGGCTGTAGTAATGAGACTCTTTGACGTTATCCGTGACCGTATCTTTCAGCGCAGATTATGCTCAAGGTATTTGGTCTCAGTTAGAAGCAGGAGGATATTCTGTACATGAACCGCTGTAGACCAATTGCAGTCGTGACTTTTTGGATGTGAACTTGAGGAAACGTGCATCATCCAGTTCACTACGTGCTGCTGGACAAGCAGACGGCATGCCTCCTTCACACCTAAGGGAAAGGGCGATGATAATGTGTGTGCGTTCAGCATCCACATGTATCTCCTTAAGCTTATAGATTATCGCCTGCAATGATGCAAAGTTTTGGATATCACATGATATAAACAGATCTACGCTGGTAAACAGATCTACCCTGTGAAACACATGAACAAGAGTAGCTTTTTTACAATTACCACATGAACTTCAACAGGGGATCCGGGAACCCTAGCGGGTCCTCAGAGTTACTACAGGGGGTCCTCCAAATCTTTGTGTGATAGAAACTTTTTTTCTCCTTTTTTTATATTAACCACTTGAACCCATAATCTGAGAACTTTAGCCAAAAATAGCCGATCTACAAGCTCACAACGCCTCACGCTGTGAGGCGTTATGAGCTTGAAAATCGTGTATTTTTGGCAAAGAGGTTTGGTGTAGAGGGGAAAAAGAGCAGACTAATTACAGGGTGAAAGGTCAAGTTTATTAAGTATTGACGGTTCAAGTGGTTGAATATCTGAAAACACAAATTGAAAGGATGGTTAAAGGTTATAACTTGGTGTGTCTTCATTTTGACCTCATAAGCAGTGCTGTTTGCTCCAAGACTCTTTTTTTCTCCTCATCCATCTTTTTCTATGCGAGAGTCGCAGTCTAATTGCTATGTCTCTGAAGTAATATTCGGTATAATCATGAATTGAAATAATTAGTCCCACAGAACATTACGCTAAAGGGAAATTTACACCAAGATCTATAATGATAACTATAACCAGCATTGTATTTGTTACGTGGTGTGGATTCTGCCATCCACTTGAGCTGTACCGCACCGTCGTGATGAAAAGAGAACTGAGCCAGAAGGCAAAGCTCTCAATATACCGAGCACTCTTCATTCCTACTCTCACCTATGGTCATGAAGTGTGGGTCATGACCGAAAGAATAAGATCACGGATACACAAGGCGAAATGAGCTGGCATCTCCCTTAGAAATAGGATGAGAAGTTCTAGTATGGATGCATACGGATGCCTCCCGAGCGTCTCCCTGGGGAGGTCCTCGCTGCACGTCCCACTGGGAGCAGACCCCGTGGCAGACCAATGACCAGATGGAGGGATTACATCTCCACACCGACCTGGGAACGCCTCGGGATCCCCCAGGAGGAAGTTGTTATAACGTTGCTCTGGAAAGGGAAGACTGGACCCGATTCTGGATAAGTGGTTGAAGATGGATGGATTCACACTGAGCACGATAACTATAATGATAATTCAACCTTTGTCAAGTCCCGCCCCTCTCCACACCCATTGGGTGCTGTGTCTTGGTGGGACACTCCATCCACTACCATTTTAAATCAGTTGCTTCGTATTGTTATTCTGTGTGTTCAATTCTAGAGAACCCACACAGAGGGCTGAAAGACACACGCAATAGGATATATGGATAATCTGGGGTAATGACAGTTAGCCTGCCAGAGCGTTGTCTTCATAAAAGTTTGAATGCTCAAAGGTAAAAATTATGTTTATCATACAGCCACCACCCAGTTCAAAGGTGATCGTAAATCAAGGCTCCACCTAAATTCTAATTGGACACTAGTCTTATAAGTCCTATTTTCACTGTTGTTCCGTCTTAATTTCTTCTGTGTTGGGTGTTTTTATGGAGTGGAGCACAATGGAAACAAGCTTCGGCTTTTTTCTGTTCATCCACGTTGGCGTTGTTATTGTTGTATGTTAATGGTAATAAAAAAGTTATATACTATCATATCATCTACATTAATAACAAAACATACCAATCTTTATAAAGTAGTTATAGCGATTGGTGTGACTGTGAACATCCCTCACTGTGTCCACGCAAGTGCACACATAGACATCACAGGGGGCTTGAGCCCCTGCCCTTTTATCCGTCTGTAAAAAGTGCCCCCTCCAGACCATGAATGCAGTTTTTACTGTGGTGAAAGAAATGCAAATGCCCTCTTTCCCTGCCATACCTGAAGGCAGCATTCAAGAATTGGCCTGGTCCAAACTCTCCTGAACTTGAATGCAGCATCTTATGTTGAAAGAATCGCCCCTTGCTGTGTAGAAATCGGTGCCGTTACGCCACATCTCCACATTCTCCAGTATTGACTTGATAATGCTTAGTTCAGTGTGGTATAACACACGGAAAATAGCCGACCTCCAAGCTCTGCGACGCGTTGTGAGCTTGGAGGTCTGCTATTTTCGATATTTCCACCAAAAGGCACTTTTAGAAATTTCAGCCCCTGCCTCTCTAGCATTCTCTTCACGTCCCTGACAGTGTCCATACTTTGATACAAAACATTAAAAAGGTATCCTTGCTGCACAAAGCTTGGTCTTATTTATTATACACTGGTATGAAATGTTCATGGAGTCGTGAAACATTCCTTTTTATCCGAGCAACGACATGATTGACAGGAACAGTGGAATACAGGAGAGGCTGTATTGCAGTGTTCCTGTCAGATGAATGACCGGGGAATGTGCCAGCTAGCATTAATGCATGCGTGCGAGCGTGCAGGGTGTGTTTGCACATAATCTAAGCCAGTGAGTGGTTCACAACCTTTATTCCTTGGAGCCCTCCTTCTTAGATCTGACTCAAGCTGAGACCCCACACATGCATGCACGCACGCACGCACGCACGCACGCACGCACGCACGCACGCACGCACGCACACACACACACAGATGGTTGAATGCTTGATTCTGATTGGTCAATCGCTGATTTCAGCTGTGTGTTATTTCTGGATAATGACCGCTCCGCTCAATAACAAACCGCTGTCTAATCAACGACTCAGAGCACCTGGCATGACATGTGCAAAGTGCTGCTGCTTTAATTTTATGCTGTATCCAACATGACCGCCATGTAAACAAACACACTATGTCATTTACAACTAAACGTTGCTCTCAAGAATGTTTTTGTGAACATTTGAAGCGAGAAATAGACGATGCAGTAACAAAAAAAAATCCTGTTTGAGGCGACCCTGTATTACCAGCTTATTACAAGTAGCTGCGTAATAAGAGGGATAATTCTCAGTACGCTGGCCGTTGTTTAAAAAAATCTAAACTCGGTTTGAAGTGGAGCAGTGAATCTGTGTGTCTGTGTGTGTGTGTGTGTGTGTGTGTGTGTGTGTGTGTGTGTGTGTGTGTGTGTGTGTGTGTGTGTGTGTGTCTGCTATTTTCACAATAGAACTGTGTTATACAAAATCTAATGCCTCAACTCTTAGTGCTCGGCAGGCGGGGGGGGTTCCCCCAGTTAAACTATGATTATTTTGGGGGTCGCAGCCTGAAAAGGTTGAGAACCACTGCCATATAGGATTGCAAAGCCAGTGTATCTTTTTTCTTCAAATAGAATCAATACCCTCTATAAACCATACAATGTGCACATGTCCGACTGCATCATAAGTCCCAGACTGTATCGTGATGAGCCAGACTACAGACTGTATTCAAGACAAGTGTGAAATGCTGCCCTGCTGCTTCAACCTAGACATGCTGAAAATCGATACGTGCACACACACAGACCCACACACAGACACGCTTGATATATAGTACACACACACACACACACACACGCATGCACGCGCGCACGCACGCGCGCACACACAGCACAGGACTGATGTCGGAGCGGAACAAAATAACATGGTGTCACAGCTGAACAGCAGCCAGAGAGAACAAGGGACACCTGAAGGTGACTGTCATCATATCACACTTTCAGAGACATAACCGAACCGGCGCATTCTCACACCCGCCGCGTCAAACAGGTGATAAGCTGGGATAGAATTTGACAATCCAGCACCCATTTTTGACACAACGGGACTCCCCTATACGTCACACGTTCACGTGACTGACAGCTACCGTCCTGTCGCCTCGTTTGTTCTAATCTAGGGCAGGGGTTCTAATCTAGGCCGCGACCCCCAAAATAATCATATTTTAACTGGGGACCCCCCCCCCACCCTGACGAGCACTAAGAGTTGAGGCATTACATTTTGTATAACACGGTTCAATTGTGAAAAGGTAGATCGGCTATGCTCACAAATTCTCACTTTAGAAATGTTCTGTTGCGTCAAAACATGTCTTGTGCGTGGTCAGATTTAGCCCCAAACTCGTCACTACAGTACGACTTAAGAATGAGCTCACCATGTTGCAGGTTCTACTTTTAAACAACAGATACAACTATGAGAGTACCATTATTGTCTGTCCTTACACAACGGGAATTTTTCTTTTGTGTGATTAACCGACATTAATTTCAACTGGAGTTGCTGTCATGGATCCATCCTCACAGAGTGGTAATAAGCAACATCATTATGTTTTCAAAATGAAGTGGACTTTTTGCCCATGAATGAAAGCTGTATCAACAAATGAATAGCAGGTGAAATATTCCACAACACATTTTTGGATTGTTTATTCATCACACACCTGGTGTGTAAAGACCTTGACAGATAAAGGTCTTATGACATCAAATTTCATTATTTTCTTTCATGTTTACTGACCTCAATTACACACACACACACACACACACACACACACACACACACACACACACACACACACACACACACACACACACACACACACACACACACACAAAAGAACTTTCAACATTCAGTGTTTTTTCTGTAATCTGTAGTTTTTTGAATTACTAGTCTCAGAAAAGTGTGTTAATTGGCCTCTGGACATGCACATCATCATCCTTAGAAGGGTGTGGTTGTAGGGGAGGATGAACTCAACAACCAAAGTGGTGAATGGTAAATGGTAAACCACACCCTCCCCTGGATGATGATGCGTACGACCAGAGACAAATGAACTCACCTTTCTGAGCCTAATTATTCAAAAAACTACAGATTACAGAAAAAACACTGAATGTTGAAAGGTCAGGTTTATTTGGTGTAATTGAGGTCAGGAAACATGAAAAATAATTGATGTCATAAGACCTTTAAATTAACACTGGGGTTTTTAATGTGGGTACATGCTACCAGAGATGTTTGTGACATTTAGACCAATTATTTGTTTGCAAACAGTGAGACTGCACACGCAGGTGCCGGTTAATCAATTCCCCCCCCCCCCCCCCTGGCGCTAGACTGGCGCTCCCTAGCAAGGTACTGTATATACAGTACTTTGTCGCGTAACAGTGTTGCGCAGAGATAATAGCTGACAGACATACAAGCTCACATCGCATCGTGGATGCAACCATTGCGAGCTTGGAGGTCTGCTAATCCTGTCCGTTCTCTGTGTGCGACACCGTCTATAGCTACTGTGATCGTCTTTTTCCCATCTTCTTGTTTTATGCGCAACGAGAGACAACATGGGGATTTTGGCATCACATTTTAAGTGAAAAATCTATCAAAATGTATTCAGCCGTCTGAACAAAGGCCTCTCCCTGGTAAAGAAATGCAAGTGTGAGAAATAAAACAATGGGGAAGGATGAAAGGAGGGGAGAAGAGGAGAGAGATGAGAAGGAAGAAACGAAGGGGGGTGGAGAGGGTGGACTGAAGGAGAGAAGGAAGACAGAAAGAGAATCATAGAGAAACAGAAAAAAATCACACCCGTGTGAAGTGGAGCTGTGTGTGTGTGTGTGTGTGTGTGTGTGTGTGTGTGTGTGTGTGTGTGTGTGTGTGTGTAGATCATGTGTACCGATTTTTGTGACATTTGTAGAAAATATGTAGGAAAAGGAGCAAAAAGTGTGTTTTGGAGAAAATTCAAGATGGCGGAAAATCTATCCTGGCGCATATGGGGAGATGCGTCTTGACCCAAGGAATCCAGGGAAAAAAGAATTTTAATTTTCCGATCTACGGTTCAAGAGTTACGGGGCAAAACGTAAAGTGGGCCATTATAGCGCCACCATGAGGCCGAGTGATGTAATTATTTTTCGATTCATTCTTAAAATCATTATGAATCTCCTCTCCGAGGTTTGAAACTGTAGCTCCTATGGTTTACGAGAGAAAAATACTTGAAAGTGATTTCTTGCATTGTCCCATTATAAGTCAATGGGGACAATTAAGCGTCGTTTTTTGCCGATTACGTCGGCATGGTAAGGCGGATCGGAACGAAAGGTAATAGAACACCATTCCCGGCCGAGCCGCACATTTTGATGTATATATTGCGCGAGTGGCGTAAATGGTGCGGCACTAGTTACGCGCCGAAGTCAGGCTACATACACACAGACACACAGACAGACACACACACACACAGACCCACACAGCCACGTATAGGGAGCTGCACACAGCTCCAAAAATCACAGTAATATAAAGAATCACACAGGGACAGCACAGGGAGCGAGAGCCAAAGAAGCTGAGAAGAGAGATTGAAACAGAGAACAAAGAGAGAGAGAGAGAGAGAGAGAGAGAAAGAGAGAGAGAGAAAGAGCAAGAGCAAGTAAATGTATGGAGACAAAATGAGAGAGAGAAACATCCTGTGAAAAAGTCACGCAGGAAGTCAAATGAACAGTTAATTTCTTTACTCAGAGAATATTCCGGGTACTTGAGACTGAATCTCAACTAAAGGTCAGAGCTCTTGTGTGTGTGTGTGTGTGTGTGTGTGTGTGTGTGTGTGTGTGTGTGTGTGTGTGTGTGTGTGTGTGTGTGTGTGTGTGTGTGTGTGTGTGTGTACTGTGTGTGTGTGTGCGTGCGTGTGTGTGTGCGCGCGCGTGCGTGTGCGCGCGCGCGCGTGTGCGTGCATGTGCAGTTGCAGTTGCCTATAGCACACCCACACAACATGAACCATCAAACCCGGTACAGGGCTCTCAGTTGACACATGTCGTTTATCTTACAGTAGAGCACTACCAAACCCTGTGGCTATACAAAATGCAAAAATATAAACTAGTAAGACGCCTCAGGGCGACATGCGACCTTACATGGCCCATACATGGAGATCCCTGTCTGAACCAGCCACACAGATATGGGCTGTCATCCTCCATATATGGGCATTCCCATTTGAAGTCCTGTTAGATATGGGCTTAATATTGATGACATCAGGGATCTCCATATATGGGCATAAAAGGGATCCTGTTAGAGTGGTTCACAACATACAATATCTTTTATGCCCATACATGGAGATCCTTATCTCAACCAGCAACCCATTCTCACCCCCTCTGCTTCACCCGTCCGACGTGTTCCCAACTCGCTTTCTGCTTCCCCCGTGCGACGCTTTGGGAACACCTACTGCGTCTACGGTCAGACACGAACGGAGAGTTTTAGGAGGAGAACGGAGAGTCTTAGTACGCATGCGCCGACATGTGTTTACTGGAATATTTTACGATGACGGCCGTCACGGAGAATCGAACCCCAGTCCCTGGATTTGCATAACCATGCTCTACCGATTGAGCTAACCAGACGACTGGAAAATTACCTTTTTTTTTTGTGCTTTTATCTTTGACAACGTGGATGATAACGTAGTCCCTTCTTTGAGGCGTATTCGGACGCGGAAGCAGTCCCCTGGTCAAAATTTACTATTCTGTCCATAACGGCACATAATTCGGTAACGCCGCTGAGTCGGCTCATGCGCCGTTCACAACGTTCGCCGCGGCGACTCGGTCGCTACCGCTCCCTCGGCGGCGGCTCTCGGGGTTCATCGGCGCCTGAGACGGCACGGCTCCGTCGTTTATAGTGTGGCGTGAGTGGTAGCGACGGGTGGCTGCATGGTAAACCAGTAAACCCTTCAAAGCGGTATCGAATCCCGCTTCGGGAACTACTTTTTTTTTCTTTCTTCTTAGACCACCCAATGCGTCCAACCCGTGAAACAGTAGGCAATCCCAAAGCGTCTATCGTCCGACACAGTACAGTACTTGACAACGCGTCGGTTGTATGACGCTTTAGGGGTGAGAATGTGTTGCAACCAGCCACACAGATATGGGCCATGCCTTGGCCATCTGGCCAGTGATACATCAGGGATCTTCATACTGTATATGGGCATAAAAGGGATTCTGGGGAATACCCATATATGGACTTTTACATAGGTGATGTCACCTGTGATATCACCTGTGATGTCACATTGATGTGTCAAAGGAACCACAGCGTCAGGCGTGACCTTCAGAGATACATGGATAAATGGACAAGATGTGCTGGACATCACAGTGACATTAGAGCCTGATGTCAGAGCGACAATCCCATAGGCCATAAAAATGTGTACACACACATAGACAAGCTGTAACATTTCTCAAGTAAAACCCCTTAAAGGGGAAGACCACCCATTTTCAGTATTGAACTATGTCATTAATATACCTTAGAGGAGTTGTGTGAAGAAAAAAAAAGTTCCCCCTCTTCTGTGTTGCCTAGAACTGGAAGATTGATTTTGGGGTTTGTATTGTAAAGTACAATGTGTGATGTCATCAAATTGTAATTTGCAATACAAAGCCCAAAATCAATAGGGCGAGAAGTGACAGCAGAAGTGACAGCAGGTTGCGGGGAAACAACAGAATTAAAAAAATAATAATAGTCAGTGTAAATCTGGCAATGTACACACACACACACACACGCACGCACGCACGCACGCACGCACGCACGCACGCACGCACGCACGCACGCACACACACACACACACACACACACACACACACACACACACACACACACACACACACACACACACACACATACACAGAGATTGACTCAGGACCCAGGCAGTGGTCGCAGCTGAGTGCAGTGGAGCAGTGCAAACGAGACAGTGTGTGTGTGTGTGTGTGTGTGTGTGTGTGTGTGTGTGTGTGTGTGTGTGTGTGTGTGTGTGTGTGTGTGTGTGTGTGTGTGTGTGTGTGTGTGTGTGTGTGTGTGTGGTGTTACAGGCAAGCATTACAGGTAGTGTGACAGGCAAGAGTAACGCGTGACACAATTGCTGCAGGTTTTCACAATAACTGTGACCTGCGGTCAAAACAATGGATCATCATCATCATCACCACCACCATCATCATCATCATCATCATCATCATCATCATCATCATCATCATCACCATCACCACCACCACCATCATCATCATCATCATCATCATCATCATCATCATCATCATCATCATCTTACCTGTGAGTGTCCTTGAAGATGGAATCGTCAGAGGCACAACCTCTGCTAAGCTAATGCTAATAACCCATTGGGTATTTCATGTCTGTTCAGAGCTAAGCTAAGCGTATACACATAAAGGAAGCTGTTAACCCTTCGGTGGGTTTCTGAACCAAGTCCATCCCGTCAGTAGAGGCTACTCAGAGTTAATCCCGCCCGCTCACTGTCCCACTGTCTCCCTGGTCAGAGTGTCCAGGGTCATGGAGCGGCTGGCTCACATTGGGGGCTTGAATGGAGTGATATGAGGTGTGTAAAGATGTTTTTTGATCAATCTAGGGGTCCATGCATCAACATTTTGATTCATTGGATTGCATCCTATTGTAAAGAAATTAGAATAATAAAAGAAAAGGCTGACAGGATATTTACAGTTCACCAGTGCAAACTTTGTGAAATATAAAGTGGAAGACATGTGGATTGTATGAGACAGACGGATAATTGTCTGGCCGTTTGTAAGGTCTGTAGAGTGATTAAATACAGCGGCAGCACAACAAACTTAACGCTGACTTAAAGGGATATTTCACTTTCAAAAAAACTTTTGGTCTTTTTATCATCTAATCAGGCTTTTATGAACACCCTGGACAGATTTAAATTTGATTGATTTGGAATTTAGATACTTGATGTAAATGTTTCCAGGCCCTCCTCCTCCAGGGCCCCTCCCCATACACACCCATTGTAACTTCAAACTCCATTTTAACCATGATAAATTCATCAAAAACACCCATTATCTTTTTCTGGTGATTCATACTATCCTCCTAATACGTGAGCAGGCCGTGTTTTTTCAATAACTTTTTTAATTTATCTTTAATATTTTTTATTGTATTAATTCTTTTCCATTTTCCCAAAGAATTATTATCATGGTGAAACCTGCAGTATGAAGGCAACAAGGATTCTATGGATTCTAACAAACAAGAACATGCAAGACAAGGGGATCAAATGCTTTTTTCCAGCCACAACTTGATGAGGTCTATATAGTGTCCTCTCAGTATCTATTCTAGCCCATTTCATGATTTGGGCTTTACAATGATGATTGGGACTTACAAACTGAAAGTGTAGTTGAGAGAGATGGCTTTCGAGACATAATAGTCAACACATTAAAGGAGTAGTTCACCCCCAAAATATTTTTTTTCCCCTATAGATTACTCATGCCTTGGAGACATAGAGTTCAATAGCATTTGTTGTATTTGTCGCATTCTTAAGACAAAAAGATTGTTAGAATAAATTTACCCCCATTGATTCCGGATGGGGACCTGAGTGAACTCCATGTCATAATGTCTCCAAGGCATAAGTAATCAATAGAAAGAAAGTCATTTTGAGGGTGTCTACTTGATAGCTGAGGTACAAGCTATCGAGTAGACAATATTTGCGAGCATGTTTGCTGAAACTGCAGCCCTGCATAAGCTATCCCCGAACAAACACTCTCTCATTCACTAAGCCTAATACCTTTGATGGTTCTCTCAACCAAATGGTAGAGCACATTTTAAGTCCATATTTCTCATTGAAAACAATGGTGAAATGAACTCAACCTCATTCAGCCATCATCTCTACCATTTGGTTGAGGTGCTTGATGGCCAATAATATCCACCTGCTTTCCAAGTCATGTGACACAGAGGAAATCTGACACAAGGAAATCACTCCTGACAGCTTGGCTCTCTCCTGCAGGAATTTCAAAGCTAGGATGATTCTTTTTACATTATTATCATCTCAGAGATGTTACTGAACATGCATAATTATGTAACAAAGTGCAATAAAAATAAATCTAATAATGGTCAAATAATTTTTTTAAAACATGCTTTACCAAACGGTAGATGTGTCAGTTGATGGTAAAGGTAGTGCAAGTAAAACTAAAGTATTAAAACATACTATTTACTATGAATAATTACAACTTCTACTAATTCATTGTTGTTGTTATGATACATTGAAATGTTTTTTATTATTATTATTATAATAAATATGAAATAGTTCTATAAGTAAGATTTTATTCTTGTTTAAAACATATGCTCTACCAAATGGTTGAGATGTCTGTTAGTGGTAAAAGAGTAGTGTCTAATCAACAATACACCTGTTCACATAATTCAACCCTAATTATCAAAGTTCAACATATTCTCTAAAGTTCATTATCTGTAATTTGTTTTGTCACTAATATGTCAAGAAAATGAAACAATAGTTTTAAATTTGCCGTTATCTAATCTTCAGATTTATGTCCTCAAAATACATGCAAATTGGGCATTTTTGTGCATATAATGCTGGTGTCGCTTGCCAAAATGTGTCGGCCTAATTAGTACATCATCACTCCAATGTCACCTTTTGTCTGGGCGCTAATTGGGTACGTGTTTGTGTGTGTGGGGGGGGAGGGGGAGCGAGAGTGTGACAGTGTGTATGTATATTGTGTGTGTGTGTGTAGGGGGGGACTGTCAATGCTGGTTAGCATCACAGAGCTAACTGTCAGGGCCACAAATACAACACAACCTGTTGAATACCCAGAGGCTGCCTGGTTACCATCCAGTGCTGTGTTCTACCTGTAACACACATATACGGCGTCTGCTGTCGAAAATAAAAATATGAATAGCGTCTGCACTCGTGAACCTAGTAGCGTATTTGATAGGCATTATGCACTGGCGTATGCCCTGGCCACACGAATAGCCGCGGATCATAGATTATAGTATGCCCTCAAAAAAAGTCTAGAACACACCACTGTTACCATCCCCATGCAGAGCTGGGACCCCGGGGACAGGGACACCGTCAAAAAAGGGTATAGAGCAGGGGTTCTCAAACTTGGGGTCGGGACCCCAAGTGGGTTCCCCAAATTATTTTGTGGGGTCCCCAGATGATTAGCTTAATGTAAAAAACTAAAATTACGAGGGCTCCCCAGTTCAAATATGCTTATTTTGGGGGCCACAGCCTAAAAAGGTTTGAGAACCCCTGGTATAGAGGGATTGGTGGTCTTTTGTTTTCTACGTCCGTCTTTGCCTTCCACATGACCCACGGCTGAGAGACTGTGTGTGTGTGTGTGTGTGTGTGTGTGTGTGTGTGTGTGTGTGTGTGTGTGTGTGTGTGTGTGTGTGTGTGTGTGTGTGTGTGTGTGTGTGTGTGTGTGTGCGTGCGTGAGTGCGTGAGAGAGAGAGAGAGAGCGAGAGAGATCCTGCAGCGGATGTGAAGTGTATTGGACCAGGGGTCCTCAGGGACGCCCAGTGAACCAGCCTTGTCTCCATCGCCTGACCCCTGACTCAGAGGGACAGTGGGACGGCGAAACGGACAGCAGCACGAGACCCCTATAACCAAGCACTGCTTCTCAACCTTCACTGTCGGCAGTGAAGGGGGGGGGGGGGGGGGGGGGGGGGGGGGTCTTTCAAAACACTGTACAAAGACCACCCAGTCGGGGTGGGATGGGGGAGTCAGGGGGAGTGTATTTGGAGGCCAAAACATACTGGGCCCAAAGATAAAAAAGTCCTTTAGATGTTTAGATGCACTTTCAAAGGAGTGCCTTGGCTCCCCATGTGCTAAAAGCACTGGCACTACCTTAACTCTGAAGAGTGTTTCTTTTTTTGGGAGCTGGTGTCTGACTACTGAGCCTTGGCTAACGCATGACAGCGGTGATAACAGACCCATCCCAAGGGAGGATAACGCGAATATTGGCTGTAGCAAAGCACATTTACATCAAATGGCATCTAGAATTGTTATGAAATGTTTTTTGTTAGTGCTAATAGACGGGACATGTCAATCATTTCTCTCTCACCCTAGATTTGAGGAGGGACATACAGATATATTGTCACTGTAATACAGAAACCTTGTATCTCCAAGTTTCAAATGTGTATGTTTTTTGGTAAATTAAAGACCTACTTCATCATGCAAAAGTAGTGAAAATATCTCCAAGCACACAACGCCTCGCAATGCGATCATATCCTGTGCTTGTGGATCGGATATGTTCACTTTTTAAATCATTTTTAAAATGATAATTACAAAACAAACGGTTTTGGACATACAAGGTTTCCACCCGAAAACAACAATATGCTATTCCCATGGGCACTGGCATGGTGACAGTGTAGACTCCTGTCTCACACGGATCCCCAATGGTTTATGATTGAAACCTGTCAAGGGATTTCTCTGACGCTTGCTTCTCTGCCTGGTTCGCTACTGTGAAATCAGTGAAAACGGGGGTAAAATTATAGTAGGGGACCTGCCATACCCCGGTTGGGTAAAATAAGCATGTGGTTTTTGAGCAGGACAGAGGGACTGGACTGTTGGTTGGTTGAGAAACAGTGGGCTAGGGAGCCCGTACCACCTGGTAGAAACATATCATCAACACAGTTTTAATCTTTAACGCCACCAGCTTCACCACTCCCCAGGAGTATCTGACCAAATACATCTCTCTGTAGAATCCTAGTTCAATCTAATCAAACATTATATGCATCAAAACACAATTTCAGAGGAAAAACTGCTGATTCATTGCTGGAGAATTGGGAATTTAGAATTTACGAGAGAAAGCGTGGAATTTGTCTATTAAATGTTTTTCTTTGGAATACATTTGAAACACTTCAGATACTCCTGTGGAAAGCCACTCCCATGAGGAACTTCATCATTCAACCATCTCTCTTCTCTCTCTCTCTCTCTCTCTCTCACTCTCTCTCTCTCTCTCTCTCTCTCTCTCTCTCTCCCTCCATACATTGGGAATGGCCATAGTAGTGTTCAGCTGTGGTGAAAATGAAGTGGAAGGGCACTCTCTATACGTTTTTCCTCTCTCTCTGTTGGTTCTGTATCCCTGTCCACTTACACTGCACATCTACGCGGATGGACTTGATAGCAGCCACCCCCACCCCGTTGTCAGCCTTGCAGTAGTAGCGGCCGCCCTGCACTCTCTGGATGGCTTTGATACGCAGCGTCTCATTGTAGATGGACGTCTCCTGGAACTTCTCTGACGCACTGCCGCCGTCTTCGTCCACCTGACCTGGAGAGAGAGAGAAAGGGGGAGGAGGGGGAGTCGTTGTGAGTCTTTGTAAAAATGGTCTAAATCAGTGGTCTTCAACGTTTTCAGGCCAAGGACCCCTTAGCTGAGAGAGAGATGAAGAAGGGACCCCCTCTGCCTTTCTCAGATTCCATATAGTTTCATTGTTTGACAGCACAATCATCAGTGTATTTTGGATTCATGTCACTTTGTGTTTCAGATTTAATCACTTGAACCGTCAATACTTAATAAACTTGACCTTTCACTCTGTACTTAGTCTGCTCTTTTCCCCCTCTACACCAAACCTCTTTGCCAAAAATAGCCGATCTACAAGCTCACACCGCCTCGCACCGCGAGACATTGTCAGCTTGTAGATCTGCTATTTTTGTTTCAATATATACTTTTTTGCTTGTGGTTTTCTTAGCATAACAAATAATATTAAATTCGGCTATAAGTAACCGTCATTTTTCATGAGGCAATGTCCAGTCCACGATAAAACTAAACAGCTGTGTCCACTTATGTCCACTTAAAGGCAACGGCATCACAGCAATGACGGCATACCTTGTTGCGCTCAGACATTACTTCTATGGTCGCGCTAAAGCTAAAAAGTGAATCTCTCTCAGCTCCATATTGCAAAGTTACTGTACAGTATAGGTAAGTTAAATGTCCCAGCCGTGTGTGTTTGTTTCTCTCTCGCTCTCTCTCACTCTCACTCTCGCTCTGTGTGTGTGTGTGTGTGTGTGTGTGTGTGTGTGTGTGTGTGTGTGTGTGTGTGTGTGTGTGTGTGTGTGTGTGTGTGTGTGTGTGTGTGTGTGTGTCAGCGCATCACCGACTCATAAAAAAAAGAAGAAAAAAAAGAGCAGGCACGTGCACACATAGACATGAAAGGGGGCTTGAGCCCCTTTCATCTGTCTCTAACAAAAGTGCCCTCTCCAGACCATGAATGCAGTTTTTACTATGGTGAAAGAAATGCACATGCCCCTCTTTCCATGCCATACACTGAAGGCAGCATTCAAGAGAAGTGCCTTGTCCAAACTCTCCTGAACTTGAATGCAGCATCTTATGTTGAAAGAGTTGCCCTCTCTGTGTAGAAATACATGCCATACGCCACATCTCCAAAGGAATGTTGTTGCAACCACGTGAAGAGGACACTTTGACATCGACACGTTGTGAGCTTGTAGATCAGCTATTTGAACTATTTAATATATGTTTTTCAAAATAGTAAAAAAAAAAAAAGGCAAAGACGTTTAGGGATGAGGGGTGGCATGGAAGAAAATATGGCCCTATGTCTCTGAGTAAAAGGTATTGCATGGAGTGGCATTTCTCCCGGTTCAACGTCACTCACATGCTCTTGTTCACATAACATTCCTACATCCCCAAAAAGATACCCCATGTAAAATCAACAATTCATCGATTAAGAGAGAGACACAGACAGAGAGAGAGAGAGAGAGAGAGAGAGAGAGAGAGAGAGAGAGAGAGAGAGAGAGAGAGAGAGAAAGAGAGGATAGATAGAAAGGCCGATAAACTGCCTTGAATGGACAAACATCAGAAACCTGAAAATGACTTTATGGTGAATCTACAGTGATGTGAAAAATATCAGTCCAACAGATCTCATCACAGACACACTGTAGAGGAGCTGCGTAGAGAAACCAGAGGCCAGTGTGATAGAGTTGACTCTATCAGATTAGAATGAGAAAAATTGAGTCGCTAAAGAAGGCAACAACATAAG
>NC_137816.1:42664836-42667336 GCF_963921795.1 Nannobrachium achirus | reverse complement strand
CTCTTATTCCCAGCTAAGTCTTGCCCCATGCAAGATCTCATTCATTTCCATAGATAATGCATTGGTGACTTCGGTTCCAACTGACTCGACTGGTCTTCAACCAGCCTAAGTTCTCACATGTCTCCCCCCT
Organism: Nannobrachium achirus; assembly: GCF_963921795.1. Classification (NCBI taxonomy): domain Eukaryota; kingdom Metazoa; phylum Chordata; class Actinopteri; order Myctophiformes; family Myctophidae; genus Nannobrachium; species Nannobrachium achirus. The sequence continues at coordinate 42,667,206 of NC_137816.1, read as the reverse complement.
TCTCCGCTCCCTCCACTGGCTCCCGGTTGCGGCCCGCACTGAATACAAAACACTGATGCTGACCTTCAAAGCAACCAAAGGTATGGCTCCTCCATACCTCCAAAACCTGATAAACCCCTACACCCCCACCCGTTCACTTAGATCAGCCAACACAGGGATTCTGACAGAACCCTCGCTAAAAACCCCAGGACAAAAATCCTCTCGTCCAAGACAGTTTGCCCTCCTGGCCCCCAAGCTGTGGAATAAACTCCCTGTCGCACTTAGAACAACGGACTCACTCGCTAGCTTTCGCCGTGGACTGAAGACTTGTCAGACTCCACCTAAACCCATAGCACTACTGAAACACTCAATGACCATTACATGAAGCTAGTTAGCATTTGTTTTTTAGGTTTATTAGAACCTTGTTTTCTTTACTGATTATATTGTTTTTTAGATTGATTTATTTTATTGTATTATTATATTGTATTTATTATATTGTTTTTTAGATTGATATTCATATGCATTTGTCATATTGTTGCTGATGTTCTGACATATTATCTTATAGTGATGTATTATCTGCTTATTGTAAGTCGCTTTGGATTAAAAGCGTCTGCTAAATGCCTAAACTGTAAACTATAAACTGTTCATTTTTAAGCGGTATAACACAAGTTATACGACAGATTTGTGTCCATTGTCAGACAAAACCTTCGCACATTTGTAGCAACTACCAAGTGCAATTTCACTTTGTCTTTGTCATGAACAAATAAGACATTTGTTCAAATGACAGACTTGCTTGCATTGATTTGCTTTTATGTTGCATTGACCTGCTTTGATCTTCTTTTTAGCATAAACATACAATATTTACAATACACATACAATACAACCAGTAAGACTCCCTAATCAGGAGATGAGCAACCCGCCAGGTCGCATGTAAAAATCGTCCTGATGGTGGCGTTAAATGGGACAGATCCATGTTGATGACATGACTTTAGAGATACTGTGTACCGCTTTGCGTGATTTTAGGGCAAAATCTGTAGGAGCAGTGTCCAAACATGTGTTTGAAAAATCGGCCTGATGGTGGCGCTTTGACAGATCCATGTTGATGACATGAGTCTAGACATACTGTGTACCGATTTGCGTGATACTCATTCGTAGTTTACGGCCGTAAAGCCCGTTAATTTCTCTATGTCTTTCACTGCCGTCTTCTCCGAGTCCTACCTGTTAACGTGGGCGCTCGTCCAGTTCCCATCGTGCGTGATCGGACACTGCTCGTGTGTTCGCGTATTCCATCAGCTTCTCAAATCCGTTTTCAATTGATCAATAAGTTCTCCATCTGTAAGCCGCGGAGTGCAGACAGTAAGCTGGGCCAAAATAGAGGACGGACTTCCGCTTCCGGTTCAGGGACTCCAATGTTAAAGGTGTCCGCTCAATAATGTGTCCGTGTAGAAACCGATCACGGAGCATTAGTTCCGGCCTATTTTAGTTGCGTTTCGATAAAAAAATGTTTTTTAATACATTTTTATTACATTTACGGGTTCTACGGGCATGGCAGAGAAGGGGTACAAAGGGGTATTTTGATGGCAGAGTTTGTGTTAAGGGCACATAAAATAAAACGTTCCCTCATCCAGAGGACCAGTGAGATCCTGATGACAACATAAAAGCAGAGGCCGTACGTATACAGTAAGCTGTAAGGGAGACAGACTGTAGGAAAGCTGGGAGGGAGATATATAGGGTACTGCAGTATATCATTATTAGTAGTATGTAATCTAAGTAAAAACAATAATCTTATATTCTATAATAAGAACATTTGGGAATGAGTGAAAGATGTGGGCAGAATTTAGGGAAGCTGAAAAAGAAGGTATAGGCATAAGATTCTAACAGGTTTGATCAAGAACCCCAGTGCAATGCAGTGTGCACCCATTATTCTCTTACTTAAGGGACAACTTAGTTTTTTTTACAACAAGGGTTCATATTTTAGATTGTAATTAGAGAAAAGAAAAGATAAAATGTTTTCATTTACTGCTTTCTATTGTTTTAGCGAATTTAATAATTTAATTTCAGTGGGTGGGGCTAAATATGTCAGTTTTCAGACACACTAAGCCGTCAATTTCTTTGTTACTATTTACACCAGCCCCCCTAAGTCACATCTGCCCATGAAAGATTGTTGTGCATCTTGGGAATGGGCTTCTTGTGTCTAAAAATACATATTTAGCCACTTGCATGCATGCCCCCAACCTGGGGGTATGCATGCAAATCAAAACCGTTACATTCACTAAAACGATAGAAAGAAGCAAATAAAAACATTTTAACACTCATCATTTGTTTTTTCTAATGATTATCTCTAAAATATGAACCCTTGTTGTAAAAAAACAAAGTTTTCCTTTAAAGACC
>NC_137816.1:42642336-42659836 GCF_963921795.1 Nannobrachium achirus | reverse complement strand
CCCAACTTTGATTGGCTCCCACAAGTTTCCCAAGACAAATCTGCGATGCCCCTATAGCCAAAAATGTTCCATATGGCATGTTCTAACTGTGTGCCAAATTTCATGCTTCTTTCATAAAGTGCACGATTCCATCAAAATACTGCCCGAAACGCCTGCACTAATAAGGGTAAGGGACAGTGAGACACTACAAAAGATACAAAGCAACCCAGCATACCAGTCACTGCATCGCTGTTGAAATGTTGATCAAAGATTCTATTGTATTGTTTTCTATCTATGTAATATTGTGTAATTACATTTTGAGAAATGTACACTCGTCCCTGGGCATTATCACAAACTGAATAAAAAGAAAAGGAATTAAAGAAGCGTTGATCAACACGGTCCTTGATCTCATCAAGCGCATGTCCAACAAGCCAGAAAAATAAAAAGGAAAACTACTGTTCCTGTTCCATGTAAGAACACGGAACTGGCTCATGCAAATAATTTGATTTCCCCTGTTACAAGCAAGTACTGTGTGGAGAGTGAAGGTGAGCGGAAATGGTTAAACAACACTTGGTCATCGTGTAGCTTTGTACCTGCAGTTAAAGACAGATCAGCTTGTATTGTTGTGCTATTTAGTTGACTATGAAAACCGGCACATCTTGTTCGTATCTCTGTCACGCCTGACAATGTGGTTCCCCTGACACATCACTGTAACATCACAGGTGACATCACAGGTACATCATCCGTCCGGACGTGTACACTTTTTTACGATCTATGGTTTTTTCGCTCTGACATCACTGTGATGTCAAATTTAAACAACCCACCAAGTCTGTGAAAAAGAAATTGGTCAAAGTTGGTCCCATGCCAAAGCGCCCGCCCAGCAGTCTGCCGTCACCCAGGAGGATGTGTCGTACACGTGCCCATGTGCCCATGGTCGCTTCTCACCCTTAGGGCGTCTTACTAGTAACTTTGTAGATTTTGTAGCCACTACAAACATTGTGCATCGCTTAGTGTCTTTATGCTCCTGGCTTCCATTGACAATGAATGTCAGCCTATAAATGTGTCTGTTGTGCCGTGTTCAGACTAGCAGATACAGAGAGGGACAGAGAGCTATAACATCGTTTTAACAGCGTTTTTTTCTTCACACAGGCATCCGTGTTGACAAGGAGACTGTGGGGCATATTTACTAAGCATGACAGTAATTACCACATGGGGATTTACCAAGACTGATGTTGTCTCCCAAAAGACCTCTGACAGAAGACCATCTGTCAGAGAAACCAGTAGATAGAGAAAGATGAGGAAGGTGACGGAGAAATGTGTGAAACATTTTGCCATGCTCGTTCTGTATTGTTATCGGGAATCCTGAGGCACATAAGTGCATTATGTTTACACAGGATAACTGAGGCCTGATGTACAGTATTATTTTTAATTCAATTAGATCATGAATCAGAGAGACAATTCACTGAAATATCACAACACTGCAGCTAAAAGTGGAATTGGGCAGTAGTATCCATAAGCAGTGGTGAACAGTTTTCAAGTCCAGTACTTTATACTTCTCGTCAATAATTCATTAACTATAAGTTAAAGTTGCTCAGTAAAAATGTTACTTGAAAGTTAAAGTACTAGAGTAATTGATTTAGAAAATAGCTACCGAAGACACACTCGTAGAACCACTACTCTATGCAAAGCCCATAAAAAACATAGAAACGCAACCAAATCAACAAAATGGAAAACACAGTAAACATTCTGTAACACGGTAAACGTGAAATGAATCTCAAACATTGACTTGAGATATGGCCATGGGTGTTCTGGTCTGTCAGACTCATGGAGCTGGTCAGACTCAACACATTGTTTGTCTGCCACTGCCATTAGTGTCTTTTGTTTGAGTGAAATAAAGATAGCATAGACCAGGGGTCTTCAATGTTTTCAGGCCAAGGACCCCTTAGCTGAGAGAGAGATGGAGCAGGGACCCCCACTACCTGTTTCAATATAGTTTCATCATTTGATAGCACAATCGTCAGTGGATTTTGGATTCATGTCAATTTGTGTTTTCAGATATTTAACTACTTGAACCGTCCAAAAAACCCTTGTATTTTCACTCTGCTCCTTTTCCCCTCTACACCAAAGCTCTTTGACGAAAATAGCCGATCAACAAGCTCACAAGCTTGTAGATCTGCTATTTTTGGCTAAAGTTCTCTGAATATGGACGCTAGGGTTCAAGTGGTTAGCATAAAAAAGGAGAAAAAAAAGTTTCTATGACTCAAAGATTTGAAGGACCCCCTGTAGTAACCCTAAGGACCCCCTAGGGGTCCCGGACCCCCTGTTGAAAACCCCTGGCATAGACGCATGGAGCAATATGCATGAACTTGCTCGCCTGGGTGACATATTTCCACTTTTACATCAATCGCAATTGAGAGAGCAGGGTTTGAGCAGTTTTGCACTTTTGTGAAGAACGGCAAGTTATACAGGGATTTAGGGATTTATCAGAACACCCTGAGTTGCATTATGTACAGGGCAGGAATGTCATGGAGGCCATGAAGGCCATGGCTGCCGTTGCCCCTCAGTTTGGCCTTGTGCCCCTCAAAGAAATGGCATGGCCTGAGGCCACAGTGGCCTTAAAGGGATATTTCACTTTCAAAAAGGTTTTGGTCATTTTGTCGTCTACAGTAATCAGGCTTCATGAACACCCTGAACAGATTTTAATTTGCTTGATTCAGTATTTAGATATTTGATGTAAATGTTATTAGTCCTCCTCCTCCAGGAGGGGGGCCCCGGCCCATACACACCCATTGTAACTTCAAACTCCATTTTAACCATGATAGATTCATTAAAACACCCATTATTTTTCTGGTGACTCATATTACCCTCCTAATACGTGAGCAGGCCCTGTTGTTTTTTCTTTGATAACTTTTTTCATTTATTTCTTATATTTCTTTATTGTATTTATTTTTTACATTTTATTAAATATAAATTAAAAAAGTTATAAAAAAAAACAGCCTGCTCATGTATTAGGAGGGTATTATGAGTCACCAGAAAAAATAACGGGTGTTTTTGGTTAAAATGGAGTTTGAAGTTACAATGGGTGTATATGGGGAGGCGTCCTGCAGGAGGAAGACTGATAACATTTACATCAAATATCTAAATATTGAACCAAGCAAATTAAAAACTGTTCAAGATGTTCATAAAAGCCTGATTAGATGATAAAATTACCAAAGGTTTTTTTGAAAGTGAAATACCCCTTTAATGCCCCATCTGACTGTACAAATGTCTCTTTCTTGTCATGTAGACACCAGTGTCTTTTGTTGAGAATCTTGACTCCCCATCTTTAAACCAATCCAGTGACTTTGAATGGTGCAGGGCTGAGCATGGATCAGATTGTAAATACCATCTTCTACCACTTTTTGTGGTCACATGTTCAGATACTGGATTCTGATTGGCTTAAAACAGTGGTAAATCAGTCAACAACTTGAGTTGGCTCGTGGACCCTGCCCACTGTTGTGTTGCAGTTGTATAACTAAATAACCTTGCAAGTTACAACTGTGTTTTCTTACATTTATATGGTAGAAGTGGTAGAAAAGCAATTTACCATTCGAGGGTCGTGGGTTGTTTGGCACTCAGCTTCGCCTCGTGCCACAACCCTGAAACAGTGGTAAATCAGCCAACAACCTACTCCTTCTCATGGTAAATGGCTTACATTTATCTATTTCACTGCATATTAGGTTATCAACACTTAAATTCTTTCAATGAACTAAAATATTGTTTTATTTGATGGCCTTCCTGCCCTGGCATATGGCCTTTGTGCCCTCAAAAAATTACAACACCAAAGGCCAAGTGGCCTTGCTCCTCAAATGATGAAATTCCAGACCTCATTATGTATCAACCCAAACACACCAATGCTGCAGCCAGTTAGGAAATCGGGACAGCCTCTGTCTCCTTACTGTCTAAAAAGCCTAAAAAAGACTTTGTGAAACCACACACACACACACACACACACACACACACACACACACACACACACACACACACACACACACACACACACACACACACACACACACACACACACACACACAGTTTAACAGTTTATTTATGTCCACACACAGGGAAAGCCTACTGGGACACAAATATTTTAGGTGCAGTAAAAGTTACATTCACAAACTCATGGATATGTCCTCGTTATACAACACGCATGTCACTCAGTACTCCATGGGCACAAGTAGCAGCGGCTCCGCCGTATATGGCAGCCTTTCTGCCTCGTCTTTGGCCGTCTGTGGGTATATGTCCTAGGCTGGATCACCAGAGGAAACAACGTTCTTAGTCTTGCACTGCTGTTTGGTGTTAAAGCGCTCTCTACAGTCGTTCTCGTGTGCCTGGAAGGCCAGCCATTGCTATTCTGACTGTGTCTATTGCCTCTCTTCCCGGTAGCTGTTCACGGGGACCAGGCAGCGTCGGCTGTTGGTGGATTCCAAGGGTGAATAGTGCCTTCTTGCATGCAAGCTACATAGTCCACAGAAATTGGAAATGCATCCTCTGCACCTACTACATGGACGATGGTAGTTACAACTTTTAGCAACGCCACTTTTACTTAAAGGAGCTATAGTCAACTTTTTCTTAAAAACGGACGCTAAAATAAAAATTATGTCAAAAATATTTTATAAAAAAGATTAAGCGTCATACAGCCTATGTGTTTCTATTCAAAGATTACCACAAAAAGCGTAAAGTAATGATAAAATAATCATTTTGGCCATTGTCAGGCTGACTTTGTTTACGTCCCTCTTCTATTCTTTTATATGGATTGATAAGGGATGTACACAAAGTCAGCCTGACAATGGGCAAAATGATTATTTGATCATTATTTTATGCTTTTTGTGGTCTTTTTTTAAATAGAAACACATATATGAAGCTTAATCTTTTTTATAAAATATTTTCAAAACATTTTTATTTTAGCGTCCGTTTTTCAAGACAAAGTTGACTATATCTCCTTTAATTTGGCCAGCACAAACCTACAGACACTCTGTCTGTCTCCTTACCATCTAAAAAGCCTAAAAAAGACTTCTCTCGCTCACACACACACACACACACACACACACACACACACACACACACACACACACACACACACACACACACACACACACACACAATTTACTTTCCTATCAAAAGCACCCCAAGGTGAGTTTCAGATGCTCTAACTACTTGTGACTGTTGGTGTGAAGCTTGAGGGTGGGGGTAGAGGAAAGCCGAGGTTTGTTCACAGGGCAGTAATTGAAGAAGAGAGATGCAATGAAGACATGAGGATGGTGGAGGAGGTATAGATGAAGGCAATACAAAACCACTCAGAGAATGACCAAGAGACAGAAAGAGATGAAGAGGCAGCAGGATGATTGATTAATAGACAAACACAATAAGAGGAAAAGATTGGAAAAAGGGGGGAGAGAGAGAGAGAGAGAGAGAGAGAGAGAGAGAGAGAGAGAGAGAGAGAGAGAGAGAGAGAGAGAGAGAGAGAGAAATGACAAGACAAGGAGAGAAAGAGGGGGGGAGGCACAACCAGGGGTGTCACAAGGGGGGGGGGGGGGGGGGGGCTGAGTTACTAGGGCCCAAGGTTTATTGCTTGTAGATCTGCTATTTTTGAAAAATGTGCAAATATGGGTTTTTTGTGTACATTTGTACCTCAAATGTTGCTTCTGGTGGATCCCTGGAATTAAATATTTTGAGATGGGGGTCCGTGGCCAAATACATATAATTTGGGGGGTTCTTCACATGAAAAGGTTTGAGCGCCACTGACATAGAAAAATAGGTTTTTAAAAAAAACCTTGGAAGAATTTGAAATATTCAAAGAAAAATTTCAAAGAGATTTTTCAAAAATAGCAGATCTACAAGCTCACATCACGGCACTCTGTACCACGCTGTGAGCTTGTATATCTGCTATTTTTCAATAGTTAAAGCACAGAATAATGCGTAATAATGCACTCCCAGTCTAAATGGGTTAAACCCCCTCCCCCTATGAAGAACATTCATGGGGGGCCCACAGTGAATCCTTGTACCCAGGGCCCAGAATTTCGTGCGACACCCCTGCACAGAAATCCTCTCTCCTTAGGCTTTTGACTCTATTGACCCTATGCTGCTATCCTACCATAAAATAATAAGAACACTGTCTGTCTACTGAATTTATGTCTGTCTCATCCATCTTTCTCCTCAGTGGGTTGACCAATCGATCTGAACTTTGGCATGAAGGGAAGATTTTTCACTTTTCCCAAATTTAAGCTGTTTAATGGCATTTTAAGGGCAGGTGTTTCCAAGAGCGCTTTCCTCTTTAAAGTGGCGTGCTAGACCTGGACACACACGCACGCACGCACGCACGCACGCACGCACGCACGCACGCACGCACGCACGCACACACACACACACACACACACACACACAATGCTGGCAGGGAACGAAATAGCCGCCTCAAGTTCTCAAGGACTTTGATTTGAATGCATTGCAAGCATATCAAGCAGCAAACATTGACAAGGCTGGGCTGTGTTGTTGCTATATGTACTGTACATGTATGTCGTCAATAAAGCACTAAGCTTTAGTTACAAAACTCAGTCTCATCAATATGTGTTGGCAAGGAACCCACAGTAGCACTCAGCGCGCTGTACATATATTTATATTATATTCATAGGGCTCTTCAACGTTTTCAGGCCAAGGACCCCTTAGTTGAGAGAGAGATGAAGCAAGGACCCCCACTACCCTTTCAGAGATTCCATATAGTTTCATTGTTTGACAGCACAATCATCAGTGTATTTTGGATTCATGTCAATTTGTGTTTCCAGATATTTAACCACTTGAACCGTCAATACTTAATAAACTTGACCTTTCACTCTGTACTTGGTCTGCTCTTTTCTCCCTCTACACCAAACCTCTTTGCCAAGAGTCAGACTGTTTTGAACATACCATTATTCTCAATGTGTGATATATGATAGGAATTGTGCAATCTTAAGGCTGTGATTTTTGTCAAGGTTCATAATGTTATTGTATGTGTGTTGTTTTTGTTCTGTCCATGTATTTTGTCGTGTGTGGTGGCCGAAATGAGGATTAGCATCTCTAAATCTGAGGCCATGGTTCTCAACAGGAAACCGATGGATTATGCAGTCCAAGTGGGGATTGTGGGAAATGAGACTTTACTCCAGGTGAAGGAGTTTAAGTATCTTGGGGTCTTGTTCACGAATGAGAGAAAGGGAAAGACAGAGAAAGGAGACCAGCCGGAGAATAGGAGCAGCAGGAGCGGTTTTGTAGTCGCTAAATCGCACTGTGGTGAAGAAAAAACAGTTGAGCCGGAAGGCAAAGCTCTCTGTCTACCGAGCAATCTTCGTTCCTACTCTCACCTATGGTCTTGAAGTGTGGGTCATGACCGAAAGTATAAGGTCGCGGGTGCAAGCGGCCAAAGGAGTCAGCTTTGGTGGTTCGGGCATCTAGTACGGATGCCCCCTGAGCGCCTTCATAGGAAGGTCCTCGATGCACGTCCCACTGGGAGGAGACCCCGTGGCAGACCAAAGACCAGATGGAAGGACTATATCTCCAAACTGTCTTGGTCACGCCTCGGTATACTCCCTGGGGGAGTGGAGGAAGTTTCTCGGGATAAGGAAATCTGGTCAGTTTTATTTATAAAGCACATTTAACATCTCCAAAAGTTATTCAAAAACTTAAAGCAGTTGATTTCAAGATCAAGAAAAGTGAAGTGGAGTTTGGTGTTGATGAATAGACAGAGAGAGAGACAGAGAGAGAGAGAGAGAGAGAGAGAGAGAGAGAGAGAGAGAGAGAGAGAGAGAGAGAGAGAGAGAGGCATATAGGGATCAGGTTATCCATATAATAGACAGAAAGAGAGAGAGAGAGAGAGAGAGAGAGAGAGAGAGAGAGAGAGAGAGAGAGAGAGACAGTCATAGGGATCAGGTTATCATCAGGTTATCCATATGGCTTGTAGAGGAGAAACCCAGTAAGCCCAGAGGGACACAATCCCAGAATGCAGCAGTGTTCTGCTGAGGACAGGCCAGGACAGAGAAGTTTCAATCTCAGATGAAACAGTAGGATAAGAACTGCCTCTGACCGTTGCTGTGCAGCTTGAAGACGCGAGGAGGAGGGGAGGATGGAGTTAAAGAGAAGCAGAGGTTTGATAGCAGGGCAGCAATAGAGGAGGAGAGATACAGTGAAGACATGAGGAGGAGGTACAGATGAACAGAACGACCAAGGGAGAGAGAGAAAGACTTTAATCCCACCGATTAAAATCACTGAATGCACCCTGGTTAGACTTTGCTTTATTCTAGTAATATATATTTTGTACGTGTCTACATTTTTGCCCGTTTCACTCCAATGAACTTCTTTGCCTTTGAATGGAACTGAATAGAGAATGAAGGAGACAGAGGTGCAGGGATCAGGTTGTCCATAATACTGTAGCTTGTGGAGGGTGTAGAAGAAACCCGGGATGCCCAGAGGGACACAATCCCAGAATGCCGGAGTTGTTCTGCCGAGAACCCAGACTGGGATCAACTCGTGTCGCAGTCTCCTGACCCAGAGTGGTTGACGTCGTTTATTATGCAGTACCAAGTTCGGTATAGTAATCGTTTGTACAGTATACTGTACGCTTTATTCCAGAGATCTTCAACAGGGGGTCTGGGACCCCCAGGGGCTTCTCAGAGTTACTACAGGGGGTCCTCCAAATCCTTTGTGCGATAGAAACTTTTTTCTCCTTTTTTTATACTAACCACTTGAACCCTAGTGTCCATATTCTAAGAACTTTACCAAAAATAGCAGATCTCCAAGCTCTCAACGCCTCATGCTGCGAGGCGTTGTGAGCTTGTAGAAAAGTCTACAAGTCTACAAAAGTACAGAGTGAAAAGTCAAATGTATTAAGTATTGACGGTTCAAGTGGTTAAATATCTGAAACGGTCATGAATCCAAAATACACTGATGATCGGGCTGTCAAACAATGAAACTATACAGTATGGAATCTATGAACAGGTTGTGGGGGTCCCTGCTTCATCTCTCTCTCAACTAAGGGGTCCTTGGCCTGAAAACGTTGAAGACACCTGGTTTATACTGTATGCTTTATTCCAACTTGTAGCACGACCTGCGAGACTAGACTGCTCGGTTCAGCATGGGGGAACAAAAACAAAGCAACACCAACCAGACACATAACCGTGTTAAGCAAGTAAGCGTGTGTGTGTGTGTGTGTGTGTGTGTGTGTGTGTGTGTGTGTGTGTGTGTGTGTGTGTGTGTGTGTGTGTGTCAGGGTGCTACCTGGGGTCGGGGGTGTCCTTTAACGATACACTGCAGTACCAGTGTGTCTCCTTCTTTGATGGTGTAAATCCTCTCACTGATGTTGTCTTCCTTGACGTTACACGCTGCACCCGAGTGCACAATCTGAGCATTGGCTGGAGCTGTGCACACGCACACGCACACGCACACACACACACACACACACACACACACACACACACACACACACACACACACACACACAGAGAGAGAGAGAGAGAGAGAGAGAGAGTATAGAGAGTATTAGTCAAATATCTAAGGCATTAGTAAGCTTTTTCTGGTATTTATTCATATAGTGCCATTAGGTGTGTTTCCAAAAAGCCTTTTAATGCACATTAAGGCTTTTGCGCATAAATCTTTTTATGGAAACACTTGTCAAAATTCGAATAAACTTTGATTAATCACAAAAACATTTATGCGCTTGGAGGAGGTGGATTTTGAGGCTTTATCGAAAAAACTAAATGCACATTAGTGAATGGAAACGGGTCAGCCAATAAATGCGAATACATTAAGTGCTTCGCTGTGTTCACCTGGACCGCGCGGAGGTGCCGAAAGTCGGGGGGGCGAAGATTTACCATTCTGTCCATAACAGCACATAACTCGGTAACGGCGCGGAGTCGGCTCATGCGACCGTCGCTAATAATTCGAATGACACCTGCAAATGGAAACAGGCTAAATCCACTTTGTCTTAATGCAAATTTCTGATAATTTGCTTCCTATTTTGAATAAGCTTATGGAAACGCAACTAATGAAATGAAAAATATCTTTTTCATATCCGTGGTCATAATGAGGGCATACCTAACATCATCATCATCATCATCATCATCATCATCATCATCATCATCATCATCATCATCTTCGCATTAGAAGGGCAATATCAGTCACCAGAAACAAGGACATGCGTGTTAAATGGAACGGTTGTTCAAGTGCAGCTAAACATGCCACAATTAACAATAAGGCATTGCTCCCGTGCAGCTGACCTGCGGAACCTGGGAATATACCATTTTGTCAAGATGGGGAGAATAAAAGTGTGGAGAATATAATTATAATACCTTGTTAAAGTGACCATTTAGTTAAATTTAGCTTTTGTGGTTATTTTACTGTAATTTAACAACATAATAACCAGCACAGATAGACAAAGAGACATTCATGGATTTATATTTAAAAGTAACTTTTATTTTCCCCCCTGGACCCAGGGTATGGCAGCTGCATACCCCTGCCATACCCAATTGACGCCCCTGAGAGAGAGAGAGAGAGAGAGAGAGAGAGAGAGAGAGAGAGAGAGAGAGAGAGAGAGAGAGAGAGAGAGAGGTGAGGTGGGATAAGGTGAGGTGGGATAAGGCAAAGCCCCAGAGGGAGTTGTGGAGGAGGCGGCGGGGTGGCGGTGTCAGAGCAGAATCATGTGGTTAGCATCGATTCGCAGTGGAGAACAAATGTTTATTTGCATCTCGCCAGAGCTGTTGCCAAACAGACAGAGAAGGAAGTGCAGGGGCGTTGAGGGCCGGCTCACCTGTGACACTGACTCGAGCAGAAATAGCGCGGTGCATCCGCGGTGGAATGGTGTCTGAAACAGTGCACTGGTTCTAAATGTGTCTATAGAATGTGTCATTTCTCTAAACCAGTGGTTCTCAACCTTTGTGTCGGGGCCCCCAGGGGGGTCCCCAAATTATTTTGGGGGGTCCCCAGATGATTAACTTAATGTGCAACATTGTTTTCTCACTCAAAAGTAAACAAACCAACATAAAGTTTAAGTGTATAGAGGGTATCTAGTATCTACACATTTCTAAAGTGACAATTTAAGGACCTTTTAATACCTCCTAAAACGTTGAATTAAACATTGGCCAAATTGTCAAATATTAGAGGCAGAAATTGTGAAAATATTTTCTATTTTCACAATAGAACTGTGCTATACAAAATGTAATGCCTCAACTCTTAGTGCTTGTCAGGGTGGGGGGTCCCCAGTTAAAATATGATTATTTTGGGGTCCCTAGTAGGGTTGCAACGGTACTCTGTGTTACCGGTGTTACCGGTGAGCGAGCACAACACCGAGTACTTTACTTGCACACCGATAACACTGTTAAATAAAAAGAAAACGCATCCTCTGCTCTGCTATGCCCCGAGGAGCGCAGTAGAGATGTGACGTTCGCCAACGATTCCGCTCTTTTGAACAGGGAGGCCGGGAGCTGTTCCTTGTGTGAGAGTGTCGAGAACAAATTCAGAATCAAAGGATCATCCACGGGGCGAGGCACAACCCATCAGACTGCATGATGTCTCGTCCCCACTCGCAGGGCACGTTCCAGGAGACTAGTTGTGGCTTTATAATAGGCGGAAAAACAACGATTAGCCAAACAAGAAAACGCAGGGCTGTTAACACTAACAGTGTTGTTGCTTTTTTACAAAGCTGAATTTTTAATATGGTCGGATGGTTGTTGTTGTTATAGCTTGAGGTAGCATTGGCTGCTACTGAGTGCTCACAAGACGACAAGACACACAATGGTGGTTGAAACGGCGTTACCGATAACCGCGGTGTTGACACGGACAATATTTTTGGTGTTAAAAATCGCATACCGTTGCAACCCTAGTCCCCAGATAAAATATGATTATTTTAGGGGTCCCCAGTTAAAATATGATTATTTTGGGGGTCCCCAGTTAAAATATGATTATTTTGGGGGTCGCGGCCTGAAAAGGTTGAGAACCACTGCACTAAACCAGTGGTTCCCAAACTTTTTAGCCCGTGAACCAAAAGAGAAATTAGACATTTGCCCAGGGCCCAAACGAGTGAAAACGTATAGGTTCCGAACGGAACCATGTTTATTTAATACCGGAGGACAAGGTCCCCCATTGGGATATCAGCGCCATCTGGCGCTGCAACAGAGTAAAACTCATAAGCTCCCGTACGAGAAATATCATTTGTCGGTAGGGCTGTCAATCACAAACGAGGGCACCGCCCCGAGTGTATATAAGCCCTGCGGGCTATCATAACTTCCTCTAAAGCCGCACCTCTGCGCCCGCAACTAGCGAACCGAGGGGCTTTATTCTGGGGGACCTTGTCCTCCGGTATTAAATAAACATGGTTCCGTTCGGAACCTATACGTTTATTGTCATACCTCCAGACAAGGTCCCCCATTGGGACTCATATACTCCCCGAGAAGTCATGAACCGACAAGACTGTCGTGCACACCGACCACACCCGGAAAGGAGGTCCTGTCAACCGACGTGACCCCTTTCAGGACTGATCCGACCCAGACCCACAGGGCCTGGGCGTGTTCAGACAGAAAAAGACCCTGACAGACCGAGGCCTGCCTTATGCACTAAGGGCAGACACAGGTCCACCTTATAAAATTGCAATAATATAAGGGAAAAACTCAGGGTCCCCCCACGTATTCTAGAGACAGCAACATGCTATCTCAGGAAGGGGAGAGAGCCGCCCCACTACATAGTAGGAAGGGCAGCAGCACCCAGAACCGTATGCGCCATAGCAGAAGGCGCAACGTCCAGGTGATAGTAGGTCGCAAAGGTAGACGGCGAAGACCAATTCGCCGCTGCACAAATCTCCTCAATGGAGACACCTTTGGACAAAGCCCAAGAGGTAGACACACCCCTAGTACTGTGGGCCTTAAGTGCTTCCGGCACTTCAGACCCAGACCGGGTGTAAGCCAACCTAATAGCATCCACAAGCCATCTCGACAGAGTGGGTTTGGACACCGCTTTTCGTTGACGGGCATTCATGACCACGAAAAGCTGAGAAGTAGACCTGCTGTCCACCGTCCTATCACAGTAGGCCTTCAGGGCCCTAACTGGACAAAGACAATGAAGACGCCTATCCTCCTCTGATGCAAACGGAGGAGGATGGAAAGCCGTCAAAACAACAGGTTCCTTCGGGACCACTCGGTTCTTAGGAATAAAACTCAAATGAGGTTTAAGAAGAACCTTGGAGTCATTATTGAGAAACCTCATACAATCAGGGCTCACAGAGAGCGCATGAAGGTCGCTCACACGCTTAGCCGTAGACAAGGCAAGCAAAAGAGCTGTTTTGAAACTTAAATGTTTCAAAGAGGTCCTCCCAATCGGTTCAAAAGGTGCCTTGCAAAGGCCCTCAAGAACCACTTGTAGATCCCAAACAGGAAACAAGGCTCTGGTCACAGGTCTCAAATGGTCCACACCATGCATGAACTGGACCACCTCAGGGATTTTAGAAAGGCCTTTGCCTGCCACCCCCAGGTGGCAGGCATCAATAGCCGCTAAATAACCCCTCAGTGTAGAGAACGCCAGACCAAGGTCCAGGCGGTCCTGCAGGAAATCTAACACCTTCTGGGCCGAAGCTATATGAGCCACCACAGGTGGCTCCTGTAGCTCACACCAGTCCAAAAAGGCATTCCATCTTCCATCATACACAGCCCTAGTAGAGGGGGCTCTAGCACTCTGAATAGTGGCTACAACCATCGGTGAGAAGCCTGCTGCAAGCAGGTTCTCCCTCTCACGGGCCAAACCCACAGGTCTAGGCCCCGTGGGTCTGGATGGAAGATCTCGTCCCCTGCCTGGCGCAGCAGATCCCTGAGCAAGGGAAGCCGCCAAGGGGGTTGAGAGAGCAGTGGGGTGATCAGAGACCTCCACACTCCCCTGGATGGTGTCACCAGAAGAACCTCCTGGTTGGAACATCTGATCCTCTCCAGAGTGGGAAGAATCAGTTCCAGGGGTGGAAACGCGTAGAGAAGACCTTGTGGCCATTCGTAAGCAAACGCGTCCATCCCCAGAGGAGAAGGTCCCCTCACTGAAAAGTAAAGGGGGCACTTCGCGTTCTCCTGGGAGGCAAAGAGGTCGACTCGCGGTCGACCGAAACTGGAGAAAATCTGCCTCACCACCGCAGGGTGGAGAGACCAATCCTCGTAACGAGGCTCCCCCCTGGACAACAGATCGGCGCCGCCGTTCTGAAGGCCCGGGACATGGGAGGCTCTGATGGACCTCAACCGAGGCAAGCACCAGAGGGTCATCTCGCGCGCCAGCTGATCCAGCGCCCGCGAGGAGAGGCCGCCCTGTTTGTTGAGATAATACAGGGCCGCCGTGTTGTCCGTCCTGACCAGGACATGGCAACCCCGGAGAAATGGTTCGAAATGCTTGAGCGCCAAGTAGATCGCCATTAATTCCAGATAGTTGATGTGGTACTCCAACATGGCCTGGGTCCAAAGACCCCTGGCTGAGCGCCCCTCGTGGGTGGCGCCCCACCCCGAGCGGCTGGCGTCTGTGGTGATCACCTTGCGTGACACCACTTCGCCCATGGAGACCCCACTTGTCAACAACGCCTGGTCCCTCCATGGGACCAGAGCGTCCATGCAGACCTGGCTGACTGTCACCTTCCTGTACCCTTGCAGGGAAGGAATCCTGAGCGCCAGTGACCACCGCTGGAAAGGTCTCATATGAAACCTGCCCAGACGCAGAAGTTGCACTGCTGAAGCCATCAGCCCAGTCAACTTCATGCACTCCTTGTACCTGACCACCTGGTTCAGTCGGAAGGAGCCCAGACAAGCCAGAAACCTGTCCACCCTCTCCGGGGAGAGGCGAGCGGACATGGTGGCCGAGTCCAGAGATATTCCTATAAAGGAAATCTGCTGGGAGGGTAACAACATACTTTTGCCAAAGTTGACGTTGAAACCCAAGGCCTTCAGGTGTGACAACACCAGATTGGTATGGCGCGCCGCTTCTGAGCAGGAGGCGGCGGAAATCATCCAATCGTCTATGTAGTTCGCCAGCCTGACTCCCTGATGCCTCAGTGGAGCAATGGCTGCCTCGGTCACTTTCACGAAAACCCGAGGGCTCAGAGAAAGACCGAAAGGGAGGACCGTGTACTCGTACAGGCGCCCCTCGAAGGCGAACCGCAGGAACTTCCTGTGTGGGGGATAAATGAGGACGTGCTGATAAGCGTCCTTCAGGTCCACTGAACAGTGGAAATCCCCCTGTCTCACTGATTTCATCAGTGACTCTGACGTCAACATCCTGAATTTGAACTTTTTCAAGTGCTTGTTCAGAGCACGTAAGTCCATAATCGGACGCAGCCCCCCTCCTTTTTTCTGAACCAGAAAATAACGGCTCCAGAAGCCTAAACGGCTCTGGTCGCGTGATAACTCCACTATAGCGCCCTTGCGCAATAGTGAGCTTATCTCCTCCCTCAAGGCATCGGCCTTCAAGCCGCGGGCTCGAGTATAAATAACCTTGCTGGATAGGGAGGGTTTTTTCGCGAACTGTAGTCTGTAACCCCGCGTCACCGTCCGAAACACCCAGTGATTCGGATTGCAACGTTTCCATTGCTCTGCACACTGTGCTAACGTGTTGCTGAGCAACGGAGAAGCCTTGGGGTTGTACCGCCTGAGCGGAACTACTGGGCCGGGAGGGAAAGGTTCCATATCCGGGCACGTATCCGTATCCGCTAGACGCCGAGCCGGAAGGCGCGGAGTCACCGGCGGAAAGAGCGTTTCCGTTTCCGGTACGCTTATTTCCGTATCCGGTGGGGGACGAACATGTGACCTCCGGGCCGGAAGGCGCGGAGTCACCGGCGGAAAGAGCGTTTCCGTTTCCGGTACGCTTATTTCCGTATCCGGTGGGGGACGAACACGTGACCTCCAAGAAGCCTCGCTTGTTAATAATACATGCGACACACAACGTGGAGCCCGGGGGACAGGGTTCATCGCATAAGTAACATAATCCCCGGCTCGGGGAATTGTATTTACGTTTATAACCTGTGCTAAGGCCTTTATATGCTTCCTTGCGGGAAGACGAGGCCGACCCTGGGTGATATGTGTTGGCTTCTTCCCTGACGCTAAGACCAAACTCCTGTCCTGAACTAGAGTCGGCATAACAGTGCCGCTCGGTGGAGACAGAGGGGTATTGCACACTAGAGAGACTATACCACTGTGAATAGGAATTAGCTTGTCTGGGAACATTTTGCAAAGAGAAATATTCTGCTTGTAACCTGTCTGCATGACTGGGGGAAGCGATATTATCTGAGTGGAAAGAAATTCCAGCCTGGACTTCTCTACACTGGTTAAATTCATGCAAAATGGGGTCGTCTGTAGTAAAGCAGGTGGGTTTGAAATAAACAGGCATTGTTTCATCAACACACTTTTTATTACAGGCACTGGAGGAGAGCACAGAGGAGGAATAAACATTGATTTCTTGGCATGAGAAACATAGTTTGTATTGTCCAAACGTCTGCGCTTGCAAGGGGGGGTCCCCTGAAATTTCAGGGGGACCCCGCCAGAGTCCAGTGTCACTTTCGCGGCGGCTTCCCACGGGCTTTGTGGGAGCTGGCCGGTATCCCGTGCCTGGGAGGGTGCCGGGATTGAGAGCGGGCCTGAGCCCCCGCTGCAGTGCGAGGGGGTCCCGCGGAGGAAGAAGAGGGGGTCCTAGGGGGATTGTTCTGTTTCCCCTGCTTGGAGGAAGAGTGCCCCCTGTCAGCCTGACCAGGGGCCTTGCTCCGTCCCTGTCTCTTTTCCTTTCTGGGTACCTGGGGGTCCGTCGTGGCTCCCAGGAGCTCCAGAGTGATCTTCTTATCCGCCACCTCCTGGCGGAGAAGCTCCAGTCCACCGCCCATGAGGAAGGTAGGGTGGCCGGGGAGGTCTTGCAGGATCTTCCCGGTCTCCTCTCCAGAACTGCCAGGACACTGTACCTTGTCTAGCCACCTGGCACGTTCCGCCTGGATGCAATAATCCATGCCATGTCCAAGCCACTCGATCGCGTGGACATTCAAGTCCATCAGCATGCGCAGCGACTTGTCCATTTCCTCCACCAACACGTCAGGCACCTCCCGCATCTCGCTGAGGAGGCGCCTGGTGGAGGAAAGCAGCAGCTGGGTGGCGTTCATCGTCCTGGCTGCCAGCGCGGACGATCCGTAAGAGTTCCTCACCCTTGAAGACTGCTTGTCGTCAAAGGGGATGGCAAACCCAGGAGGCTTCTTACCCACGGCCAGATTGAGGGGAGGCCGGCCTCCAGGACCGGTCCGCTCATGGTTGGGCTTGAGGCTCCCTACCAGGGACTGGGCCATCAGCTTGTCCATGGGAGGGCACAAGGGGATTCCCGCCTTCTCTGAGTCGCGGTAATCGACCAGGAAGGGGAGCTTGGGGGGGTCCTTGTGTGTAGTCCAGGTTGAATGCAGGGCCTCTGCAAAGCCTGGGACTAGTGGTAGCTTTTCCATCCGACGCGGGGGAGAGGACTCCAAATCCTGGCCCAGGAG
>NC_137816.1:42577336-42637336 GCF_963921795.1 Nannobrachium achirus | reverse complement strand
ACTTAGTCTGCTCTTTTTTCCCTCTACACCAAACCTCTTTGCCGAAAATAGCCGATCTACAAGCTCACAATGCCTCGCGCTGCGAGGCGTTGTGAGTCTCGCGCTGCGAGGCGTTGTGAGGCGTTGTGAGCTTGTATCTGCTATTTTTGGCTAAAGTTCTCAGAATATGGGTTCAAGTGCATAGAAAAGGGAAAAAAAAGCTTCTATCACACAAAGATTTGGAGGACCCACTGTAGTAACTCTGTAGTAACTATGAGGACCCCCTAGGGGTCCCGGACCCCCTGTTGAAGACCCCTGATCTAATGACAAAAATAAATAAAAATACAAAACCATAATGACAGCACCAAACACATGAGCACTTAAAATGCCAAAACATGAATGCATCAACTACAAAGCATTATTCTTCCTGGTGCAACACCACAAATACCCACTCTGCCACACTGATGAGCATTAATACATTTAAGTTGATAGATTATCACAGCTCAGATAGAACGACCGACTTGACAGCGCCGCATCACATCGATGCGTCATTGATCAAAGATGTGCTGAGGAGGGCTGCTGATTGAAAACCCCCGTCCTATGTAATGTATCGTCGGTGAGTTTCTGAAGTGCTCAATGTAGATGAGCCGTAAGTGAAACATAACTATCGGCACACGCCTCATCTGATGAAGTGATCCGTCGCGGGCTGCCATGTTTGTTTTTGTTCAGCTGACAGGACATTTCTCACCCAAACTAATGACAGTAAAGGAGGGAGGGTGTCAGGGCACGCTGACAGCGTTATGGAGCGCTGTGTGTGGCGATGTGGGTGTGTTGAAAGAGAGAGACGTGACTGTGCAGTATGCGTGTGTGCCCATGCAGGTATTCTTGTCAGAATGTGTGTGTGTGTGTGTGTGTGTGTGTGTGTGTGTGTGTGTGTGTGTGTGTGTGTGTGTGTGTGTGTGTGTGTGTGTGTGTGTGTGTGTGTGTGTGTGTTTGTGTGTGTGTGTGTGTGCATGCTCACACTCGTGCATGTGCGTGCGTGCGTCTTGCCGGAGGAATCTCACAGAAGGTCATGAATCGTGTAGAAACAGAAGCCAGGGTAGCAGATTGATATGTGTAGTTACTTTATGGTGGCTGCTCATGCATACAGATGAGGCCTGTCTCAATCCAACTCTTTCAACACAGACCCTTTAGATACGTGAACACCCACCCTACACTGCCCTCCCATCACAAGCTAGAGGAGCGGAGAGGTGGATGGTGGGAAAGAGGAGAGTGGAATGGAGGGAAGACAGAGGGACGGAGGGAAGGGAGAAATTGTGTGAAGAAAGAGGGGTGGAGGAAGGAGAGAGGATGAAGAGAGGAGAGAGGGCAGGGGTGTCACAAGGGGGGGGGGGGGGGGGGGTGGGACTGAGTTACCAGGGCCCAAGGTGGAGGGGCCTTAATTATTTTATACTTTAGCTATTGAAAAGTAGCAGATATACAAGCTCACAGCTGTGAGCTGTGAGCAGTGAGTATATCTGCTATTTTTGAAAGTCGTGAAAATGTGTGCAAATCTTTGAATATACTGCATATATATTTTTAAGCAAACATTTGTGACTCAAATTTTGCTTCTGGGGGGTCCCTGGAACTAAATATTTTGAGATGGGGGTCCGTGGCCAAATATCATTTTGGGGGTCCTTCACATGAAAAAGTTTGAGCACCACTGATATAGAAACATAGGTTTTTCCAAAAACCTCAGAAGGTTTGAAACATTCAAAGACACATTTTCAAGATTTTTCAAAAATAGCAGATCTACAAGCTCAAGTTAAAGCACAGAAGAATGCGTAATAATGCATTCCCAGTTCCCCCTACGAAGAACATTCATGGGGGGCCCGCAGTGAATCCTTGTACCCAGGGCCCAGAATTTGGTGCGACGCCCCTGGAGAGAGTCACAGTTTGTTCATTCTCAGCCTCTTCCTCTTCCTCAATCAGTTGGCCTTGTCTGGGTTCAGGTAGGTCTTGGACATGCTGTCTCCATCCCTTCACTTCCTTCATCATCGCATGATTTTCTCCATCCCACTATATAGTGTTCTGTTCTACTGTTCTTTTGTTCTTCCGTTCAGCCCTACCCTTTAGTTGGCAACTATGAGCAATATAATGTTGGTATAATAATGATCCCAGGCAGGTCAGCAGGGGAACATGTGACTCTAGTCTAGAGCAGCGGTTCTCAACCTGTGGGTCGGGACCCCCAGGGGGGTCCCCAAATTATTTTGGGGGGTCCCCAGATATTTAACCTAATGTGAAACATTGTTTTCTCACTCAACAGTAAACAAACCAACATAAAGTTTAAGTGTATAGAAGGTATCTGCACATTTCTAAAGTGACAATTGCAGAAATTGTGAAAATAGATCATCTACATCTCACATCGGCTCGCAGCGTGAGCATGTAGATCTGCTATTTTCACAATAGAACCGTGTTATACAAAATGTAATGCCTCAACTCTGGGGTCCCCAGTTCATATGATCATTTTGAGGGTCGCGGTCTGAAAAGGTTGAGAACCAACGGTCTAGAGGGTTGTACTTGAGAAAATGTTCTGCATAAGTCATTATGCAGAATGTTCCTTTTCACAAGTTTTCAAATGTGTAAAATATTTGTAGATCGGCTATTTTCAAATGGCCAAAGTAGGGCTGTAGTATGTTTTGTAATAATAATCAATCTACAAAGTAACTAGTAACTAAGGTTTTCAAATAAATGTAGTGGAGTAAAATATTTGGATCCGAGATGTAGTGGAGTAGAAGTAAAAGTATTGAAAATCGGAATTACTCAAGTAAAGAACACTTACTCAAATATAGTACTTGAGTAAATGCACTTAGTTACTTTACACCGCTGAGAGGGTGCATGTCTCAACTGCTACACCATTAAACAAAATTAATCTAAAGAATCTTAAACAAAGGCCTCTTTCCAGAAGCTTCACAACAACGTTCTCTTTATATGTGTTATTTGGATGGTGCTCCCCCACCTCTGGTCAAAGTTAGGTTCCCATGAACATAACTCTTAAGGTGCCTCCACACCGAAAATACTACAGGATACTCTTTCTAACTGTTCACAGACTGCAAAGAACTGCAAAGAACTGCAAAAAACTAAGCACATTGTTTTCCAGCCGACTGCACGCCGACTGTAGTTACTGTACGCAGTTGTGCGCACGCGCACTGTGTTGCCAGGTCTGCTCGTTATAAGCGACTTTGATCCTATAATGTTGCTAGTTGTGGGTTACTTTAGTTTGGGATTGTTTCTGAAGTGTAGTTGCTTATTTGGCCTTGCTTTCAACATTCTTTTATAAAATAGCTAATGTAATAGAGCTCAATAGGTGAAACTGGTCGCTTCTTTTGGGCTTATTTTCATAGACCTGGCCGCTTGTTTCACTCACAGAATCTGGCAACCGGAGGCGGAGATTTGCAGTGCTCTCACCAAAACAACACTCAGCACTATTCCTAGCGTTGCTTTGGAGTTGATTAGTATAGGAAATTGAGAGTTGAGATTGTGAATATGCTATTTAGTTAATTAATATGTGCGACGGAAAAATGTCTCTGACTTATTTAGACTTGATTTTGCAGCAGTAGCAAACTAAAGGTCCACTATACAACTCCCTCAATTCTAACCAAAGGCCAGAGGCGACTCAACAAAACTGGGAAAGTACAGTCTTCCAGTTTTCCGTCGATACTGGTTGATAGCATTCCCGACACGCTGCCGAAAACCTGCCGATGAGCTCCCTGACGGCAACAGACGCTTTCCGCCTTCTTCCGCCGTCGATTAAAAGCCAGCTTTAGGAGCAGTGGATGCCAGTAATAATGCATGTCAGTAGAAGGCCTAATGCAAGGGTGTCGGACTCATTATAGGGGGAGAGCCAGTGGTCAAAATGTGAGTTTGTGGCAGATTACATGTGTGTCTCGCTATAAGGCGCAAATGCTGTCATAGTATTTTGTGGCAAAAAAAAACAAAAAAAAAACAAGATGGGCAACATTCTAGGCTTTTTTGATTTCATGTCTACATCTAAACAGGAGTGTGTGCAATATTATTTGCCTTTCATATTTCAGTGTACAGTATAAAGGAGCATTAGACCTATGCAGTATCCAAGGGGGAAATCTTGCTATTTCTACGTGTCATCATTTCGACTAAGGGAGTCGGCAGGTTAGCTACTCACCCGCGTCAGGGTTACTGAGGTTAGGGTTAGGTTTAGGCATAGAGGTTAACATTCACCAGCGTCGGCAGGTTAGCTTTTCACCAGGTTAACATTCGCCCACGTCGAAATACTGGGGCGTAGAACAAATGTTATGTCGAAATATCGACACACTCCCGTATCCAAGCATCCAACAGCCTTTCAGCACATCTATGGTGCTAGTCTATCTATTCTATGATGTAGCAAGTGTACACTGTTGATATGGTTATGATCAGAACCCTATGGTATAAAGAAAATGCACTGAAACATTTTGATGTTACAGTAATATGAGGTTTGGCATTCGGTCATGAGGCCAGTTAAATTTGCTTTTAAGTTTATAGGGTTTCTGTTCCTTGCTGTATTTTTTTTCTTTTTACCTCACAGGCAGATACTGATCAGGTCAAAAGCTAAATCAATAACATCTCACGTTGCCCAGATTCACAATCTGAAGTTCCTATCTAACCAAAATATAATGGCTGACATCCGCTATTTGATGCTCCTGAGGGAGAGTGTGTGTGTGTGTGTGTGTGTGTGTGTGTGTGTGTGTGTGTGTGTGCGTGCGTGCGTGCGTGCGTGCGTGCGTGCGTGCGTGCGTGCGTGCGTGCGTGCGTGCGTGCGTGCGACGTGCGTGTGTGTGTTTATATAGAAGTGCAGGCCAGGTATACCAGCAACCCGGTTCTGATGGACTTTCACGGCATTTGTGTCGCTTCATTTGCATTTCACGTCATTTATGGGCAACACCCATCATTCGTGTTGTGTCATGCGCGATGTATCCTGTCAGCACCTGCAGATACTAGGAAGAGTTATTTCCATAACATCCATAAGACGGCCCCTGTCAGGATGCTCTGGGTTGTATCAGAGTAGAAATGTTAGGTCTTACAGACACTGTATACAACATCTTTGCAAGTTTGCATTGACTTTGCATGTAACTGTGCTGTTCTGAAAATGATTCTACTGAAGTCACAGACTGGCCTCCAAGTACTCAGGTACAACAGTATAGTGCATAGTATCCTAATTTATTCAATCGTGAAACTATCACTCATCATAGACATGATGCCATGAGGTGTTTGACTCTATAGTCCCCTGCAAGATACAAAAGTACGCAAAACAGACTCTGTTATGATTAAATGTTGTTTAACGTGGATTTCCCTCATAAACTCGGTCTGGAAGCACTCACTGAGAGATTTCTTCTGCTTCTATGAATATTCAAATATGCAAATATCATAAGCACCATCCACCACTACAGCTCAAAGCAAAGTGGGTTCTTGTTTCAGCAAGTGGCTAATTTGCATATTGGACAATGATAGGTTTATGGGATTGGTGACATCACACACCCGGCTCTGATTTTGAGGAAATACGAGAAACTCCCAACCTGCAGTGGAAGACTGTGAAAGGGATTCTCCGACCGATGGCAAGTTTTGCATGTGCTACAAAGAGGGATAATAATAATAACCAGTAAGACGCCTAAGGACGAAAAGCGACCTCAGTCTGTCTTATAATATGGTTCTGTTGCTGTGGTTCCCCTAACAGGGCATCATCTGGGAATACCCATATATGGACTTTTATTTTATTGTATCCTTTATTAATATATATCGGACCAGTTACCAATATATGGAGATCCCTGATACCCAAATATGGAGATCCATGCGTAACAGTACAAAAGATACAAATAAGGGCTTCTACCTGACTCCATTCTCCATATGTTTATAGTGCATTTGTGGCCACAGCTCCTTAAGTCCCCTCCTACTGCCCCCTGTATAAATGCCCTGCCACACCTCCACCTCTTCCTTCTGTACTTCGGTATTGAACGAGGAGGGTGACCTTTGTTATCTCTCTGTATAACAAAATAATATTGGAGTTGCAAATTACTTATGCAGTGTTTGTTTAACTTTATTTAGAAAGGAGTCCATGCTGCACTAAGACCATTAACTTGGATACGTTTGTTTTCTGTATTTTTGTCAGAATTAAAAGGAGTGCTGTCTCCGAAGAGAGTCCTGGGTCTGTCTCTGATTCACACAACGCAGAGAGAGAGAGATAGCTATACCGGTTACACATGTATATGGAGATATGGGCATATTGGTAAGACTGTCATGTATTTATGTTGGCATTCATAGATAAGGGAGTCATCCTGATGTCAGAATGAGTCAGCCATAGCCATATATGGAGATCCATGCCATCAGGGATCTCCAGGTCAGCCTACGGAATCGCAGTAGGGATGTTCCTAGCGACTAATTTCACTGACGTGTACACGACAATTTTGAAACCGAATATTCGGATATCCGAAAATTAATTGATGAATTTATTTATTGACATTAACACGCAGAAAATAGTAAATTTTTTGCACATTTCAATCTATTAGGCTAAACCTCATTTGAAAAAGATATCAAGAGTATATGAAAGCCTTTTAATAATGTTTATACTATTGGAATCTGCTCCAAAATAATTTATTACATCACCAGTGAGTGAGAGAGTAACACTAACTAGGTCAAATACCAATTAACAGCGCAGCGCACAGCAGCGCACCGCAGCTGGACTGACTGGCCTAGTCTCGTCTGGTGAAGCGACCTGTTCATCTCTCTGTTACGTTAAACCATTATTTATGGCATTCGCAGCCAACTTATGATTGAGACTACTTTCTCCATGTTCTCACCTCAAAATGGATTATTCTTCAGATGAGCGGATCACACTGATGCAGCAGGCAATAGCCTACTCGAGCCGAGGTAACGAGCCGAGGTAACAAGTGATTCACATCCAGTCGCCTTTATTGGATTTGATTTCTCCATCAAAGCACTCAGACAAACTTTACATCGTAGCAAGTTTTAACAGTAATGAATGATGAATGATGCTGCAGCTGCTCAATCACTCAATGTAGGCCTACTCATGTTTAAGCAGCAGAAAGACAGACAGACTGCTGCCGCTGAATGCTGCTGCCAGCGCGGTGCACCCGCTCTGGGTCATCGTGACCACTTACCAGTGTGACAGTCAGGCTCCGCAAATCACCCATGGTAATTCTTAAGTTGCTTATTTTACTTATTAAAGCAAACTTTTATTATAAAGAAATTACATTAAAATGGGTGCAAGATGCAAATGTTGAATAAAGTTCATATCTCAATAATTAAAATATATTCAATAGAATAACCGAATTTTATTTACAAACCGAATAGTGGGATCAGCCCCGTTTAGTCGGATAACCGAATAATCGCGCACATCCCTAAATCGCAGAATCGCTGACTTACTGACAGGATGTGGCGGTTTACATACTTAACCGGTCGCAATAATAATAATTGTACCAGTGAACTGTACTGTCATGAAACTGTACCTTTTCCTATATGCAAAACAATCAATCAATCAATCAATCAATCAATTTGACAACAAAAAACACTTGTTACAATTTCACATTGAAATGTCAAATCTTTGGTCTGTATATCAGAGGACATTGCATCTGAATTCTGAAGGTGAGACATTCCTTACATCATCTCTCTGCTTTGTCTTGAAACTGCTCGATCTCTCCGGATCAACATTTCAAAGCATATTATTTTGTTTATAAACTTGATCATTTTTAAACAAATTTGTGGTTAATACATTTTTGAGAATGTAACACTACATGAGAATTTAACGCTAACCTAAGAGTAGAAGCTGGTATAATAGAAAAAAGGAACTCGAAAGGAGGACAAATGTAGTAGGACCAATGTAAGTTGATGTTTATGCATAATTATTTTCACACTGATGTTAGTTCTGACGTTTAGGTGCTGAATGATAGACAAATAGGCCCAAAGAAATGGGCCTCATATGAGGGAAATTCAGAATTCTTTCAAATTAAAAACAATAGTCTCCTTACCAACGTTTGGATGTTGAAGATCCTTTACATTAAAACTGTTAATGGTTTTAGGATCAGTGAAAATACTTAACACTTTTCTTAAAAGGCTATGTTTGTGTGAGTTTTCAATACCTTTTGGGATGGGGAGATGCACATTTACATTTGTTGGCTAAATTGTTCTCAGCCAAAGTGTACCACCCCCTCTCAGTTTACAGATATCCGGTCTAACATTTTAGGTTTTACATTCATACAGTATGAGCATATATTCAAATGTATTTTCAGATTTCAATCTATGACAGATTACTTGAAAGCATACATTGTCACACTTTCATAATATAACAAAGGCTTAAAAATGACCCAGGGGGTTGACACAATAAGGTCTCAGACGCACAGCATAAAATAAAAGCTTAAAGATGAATTCCGTCTTTTGACAGAGTAAACGCAGCATAGCTGATACTAATAAACACACATGCACGACACAAAGGCTTCGCTCATGCACTTGTAAAACAAATGAATATGTAGAAAACAATTGATAACAGTTGACTGTCGACAGTCACGTTGAAAAACAGAATGAGCTCAAATGGTACTCGTGAAAATAGCATTTTTCTTCATTAATACAAATAATTTTTAATGAAGACGGTTGCTTCCCCACTCAAAAACACTTGACCATCGGTTAACCTGAAAGCAAACTCCACTTGCCCGAACCTTTTATTTACTTTCCATGGGCAGTCGGGCAACCATTAGTGTGATCAGTGGTGGCATGTGGCTGTACATTTTATGGCCGTTGCTGTAAAACCCTCATGTGCAGGAAAGAGTAGTTGTGTTATGATTTCTCATATAGATTTACAAGTAAGTCTCCAAAAGGTTCGCTCAATAGAGACTGAGGACAATCCCTCAGGTTTCATTCCCAAAACCGTGTGGGAACAATTACACAGTAAAAACAAAAACCTGTTGCAGAACCAATCCAAAGCAATATCAGTGGCCTAGTGGCTATAGTGTCCACTCCTGCGACTAAGAGGTCAGGGTTCAATCCCCAGCCGAGTCATACCTAAGACTATTACACAAAATTGGTGTTCATTTAGCTCATTCTTCTTAGCAAAAGCATCCTTTGAATGTCAGAACCCAATAATTCTCTTTAGTTCTCAGTTCTTCCTTCCTGGATACGGTCCACTTGGTTTTGGAGTTGCTCATTCTTCTTGGCCAAAGCGTTCATTTGTCCAGCTAGTCTCTCTATCTCCTTCACCCATTTATTCTCCTGCATAAACCAAAGAGTATCTTTGGTCATCAGTTCTTCCTGGTTGAAGTCCAGTTGGTTCTGCAGTTGCCCATTCTCCTCAGCAAAGGCCTCCTTTTCTCCTGCTAGTTCCTGCCTCACCTTCCCACATTTAACTTCCTCCTTTTTATTAAGACAACAGGATTGGGTGTATTTGGTTCTCAGCTCTTCCTGGGTGAGGTGGTCAAGTTGGTCCTGGAGTTGTTCATTATTGACCAAAGATTTGTTTTCTCTAGCTGATCCCTGTATATTCTCCCCACATTTTCCCTCCCCAGTTAGAATACAAGTATCTCTGAGTTCTTCCTGAGTGATGTCCGGTTGGTCCTGGAGTTTCACATTGTTCTTAGCCATAGCAACCTTTTCACCAGCTTGTCCCAGTCCATCCTCCACCGATTTCTCACCATCCATTAACCAAAGGACTTTGGTCCTCAGTTCTTCCAGGAGGAAGTCCAGTTTGTTTTGGAGTTGCAGATTCCTCTTAACCAAAGCATCCTTTTCTCCAGTCAGTCCTTGTCTCTCACTCCCCCATTTCTCCTCCTCCATAAACCATAGAGACATCTTGGTTCTCAGTTCCACCTGTGTGAGATCCAGTTGTTTCTGGAGTTGACTTTCCTTCTTGGCTAAATCCTCAAATTCTGCAGTTAGTCCCTGTCTCTCCTTCACCCAACTACTCTCTTTTGTTCTGAGTTCTTCTTGAATGAGGTCCACTTGGTTCTGGAGTTGTTTATTGATCTTACCCAAAGCTTCCATTTCTCCAGAGAGTCCCTGTATCCCCTCCCCCCATTTCTCCTCCTGCATTAACAACTCAGCATCTTTGGTTCTTAGTTCTTCCTGGATGAGGTCAACTTGGTTCTGGAGTTGCACATTTGTCTTATCCAAAGCTTTCATTTCTCCAGAGAGTCCTTGTCTCACCTTCTTCCATTTCTCCATTTCCAGTAACCAATAAGCTTCTTTAGTCCTCAGTTCTTCCTGGATGAGGTCTAGTAGGTCCTGGAGTTGCCCATTCATCTCAGCCAAAGCCCCATTTTCTCCAGCTAGTCCCTGACTCTCTTTTCTCAATTTCTTGTCGTCCATTAACCAACGAGCATTTTCAGTTTTCAGTTCTTCTTGGAGGAGGTCTAGTTGATTCTGGAGTTCCCCATTCCTCTCAACCAAAAACTCCTTATCTACTACTAGAACCTGTCTCTCCTTCACCCATTTGTCCTCCTCCATTAACCAAATACCATCTTTGGTTTGCAGTTCTTTCTGGGTGAGGTCCAGTTGGTTTTGGATTTGCTCATTCTTCTTAGCTAAAGCCTCACTGTTTCTATCTAGTTCCTGTCTCTCCTGCCCCCATTTATCCTCCTGCATTAACACATTTGTTTCTTTATTTCTCAGTTCTTCCTGGATAAAGTCCAGTTGGTTCTGGAGTTGACAGTGCTTTTCCTCCTCCATTAACAAACGAGAATCTTTGGTTTGCAGTTCTCCCTGGATAAGATCCAGTTGATTCTGGAGTTTCCCGTTCCTCTCGGCCAAAGCCTCCTTTTCTACAACTAGTCCCCGTCTCACCTCCTCCCATTTCTCCTTTTCCATTAAACAATTTTCTTCTTTAGTTCTCAGTTCTTCCTGGATGATGTCCAGCTGCTCCAGGAGTTGCAAATTCTTCTCAGCCAAAACGTCATTTTCTCCAGCTAGTTCCTTTTTTTCTGTCCTCAATTTCTCCTCTGCCATTAAGCAACAAGCATCCTTGGTTTGCAGTTCTTTCTGGGTTACTTTCAGTATGTTCTGGAGTTGCCCATTCTTCTTAGCCAAAGCATCCTTTTCTCCAGTTAGTTCCTGTCTCTCCTTCCCCAATTTATCCTCACCCTTTAACCAATTCGCTTCTTTAGTTCTCAGTTCTTCCTGGGTGAGGTCCAGTTGATTCTGGAGTTGCCCATTCCTCTTGACCAAAGCCTCATTTTCTACAGCTAGTCCCTGTGTCGCCTTCTTCAAATTCTTCTTTTCCATGATCCAATTAGCTTCTTTAGTTCTCAATTCCTCCTGGGTGAGGTCCAGTTCATTCTGGAGTTGTCCTTTCCTCTCAGTCAAAGTCTCATTTTCTACAGCTAGTCCCTGTCTCTCCTTCCCCCATGTATCCTCCTCTGTTAACCAATGAGCATCAATTGTTCTCACTTCTTCCTGTGTGATATCCAGTTGGACCTGGAGTTTCCCATTCTTATTAAACAAATCCTCCTTTTCTTCAGCTTGTTGCTGTCTCTCCTTCCCCCATTTGTCCTCTTCCACTGACCAATTAGTCACTTTGGTTTTCAGTTCCTCCTGAGTGAGGTCCAGTTGGATCTGGAGTTGCTCACACCTTTTAGCCCAAGAATCATTTTCTCCAGCTAGTCCCTGTCTGTCCTTTCGCCATTTTTTGATTTGTCTATTGCCTACTGACAGACTGTCTTTAAGGGTGTTAATGTCTTTCTCCTTCTCATCCAACAGCCTTTGGATTTGTAGGAGTGTCTTTTCCATTGCCTGGAACTCATACTCTTTGAAGGTCTTTTCTGTTGCCTTGCGCACTTTCAATGTGTTCTCTTCCTCCATGGCTTTAATCCTTTGCTCTGCAGAGAATAACTTTTCAGCCGACATCCGCAGCTCTTCAAGCAGTTTTGTTTTCTCCTCTTCCCAGCTTTGCTGTTGTGCAAGTATCTTTTCCCGGAGGCTCTGTGAATAGTGTTTCATCATCAAGTTGCCATTTGACTTGGACATCTTTACTACAAGTTCTGTGAGGTGTGTCGGTTTCATTGCCTGAAATCTGTTGCCTTTCATCACCTGAGCACCATGACATGTATCCTCTGAACTCTGAAGTGAAATCTTCCAATTGAAGTAGTTTCAGTTATTTTAAAATACCCAAATTCTGAAATCCATCAAATACAAATAGAAAGTTGCATTATTATTTTTTTAGATGTAGGAGTGTCAGAATACCTATTCAATTATTTGTACTAGTGAGACCTAACAACACACATAATTTTCTGTGTCTGAGTGTATATAATAAGTAATAATAATTATAAGTACTGTTAAATGCTGATATTCTATGGTGTGTGACGTAAGAAATGTTTTATAAACTATAAGCTAAATATGGAGAGGCAGCCTACAATTGGCAGATTGAATCCTTCCCTGCTTTGCTGTTAACAACCGCCAAAGAGCTGGTTCTGGTATGAATAAACTTTTGTAATTGAATGTCTCTCAACAAAGCAAGAAGCAACTTTTCAGAAAGTACACTTTACATTCAAGTAATTAGCTGGCGCTATTATCCAGAATGACCTGCAATAAGAAAAGTAATCACATCAAATGCAGCTTAATGGGATAAAAGATTTTGGGCAGTGCTAACCACTCCTACATCTGGCTTTGTCCGTGTCTGACCAGACTGTCATTGATCAATAAGGTGTCTGTTTGTACGTATGGCCAGGGTCACATTGGCCAAGATTTGGGAGACGCTTAATGAAATTAACTCATATATAGCACTGCTCACTTCACACTGGGTGTGATTCTACCTACCCTTTTCAGCTACCTGAAACTACCGTCATGGTTTTGTCAATAACTATACTTGGCCAAAACGTCTTAGCGAGTGGAGTGGAAAGAAAGAAAGAAAGAAAGAAAGAAAGAAAGAAAGAAAGAAAGAAAGAAAGAAAGAAAGAAAGAAAGAAAGAAAAGAAAGAAAGAAAGAATGTGTCTTCCATGTGTCTTAGCGAGTGCAGTAGAAAGAAAAGAAAGAAAGAAAGACAGTTTAACAGACGCAAGATTTAAAAAAGAACAAAGGTTGAGTCAAACAAAAGATGACAAGTCTGATGATAGAGGAAGAGAGAGAAGGGAAGAGAGGGAGAGAAAGGTGGGGAGAGAGAGAGAGAGAGAGCAATTACTTCTAAGCTCTAGTTAAACTCCCTTTGAGCCCGTTATAGCACGCACGCACACACACGCACACGCACACGCACACGCACACACACACACACACACACACACACACACACACACACACACTGAAGCAATTTTACGAATTGATAAATAATACTTCATTAATGTGTCACGCTCCATTGCACACAGCCTCTAAAGCTCCCATTACAGATGTTGTGTGCTGGCTCAGAGAGCTACAATACACAATAGAACACAAAATACCTCACATCCTGTTGTATATTCACGCACGTAGACAGACTGACTGACTGACTGACTGACTGACTGACTGACTGACTGACTGACTGGTAGAGAGTATGAGGATGAATTTTATTTTGACTCATGTGTCTAACCATAACCATGTATCAATCTAGCACAAATTACAAAGGCTCCAAAACATGTCATGTCAAAAAAAATGCCAGAGAACCACCATGTTTTCAATCACCGTCAGTGTATGCATGCGTTTTGTTTAACTGGACACAAAATTAGCACCTGTAATCCAGCATGTGTTATTTTTGCTGTTGACACGGACGGATGACACGTGAAATCCAAACACGTCCTCTCTCATGTCAAGCGGAGCAGCACATGCATATTTAGACGTTGAAGTGTGATACATCAACCTGCCTGCGCTGCTAATTGATTCTCGTTCAGCGTGAGAGAGGCGATGAAGACTGTGATGATGTTAAAGAAGCTACTGTAACATCTGGCTCAACAACTGACAACCATTATTCCTGTTACTGATGTGTGAAGGACAGGAGGGGAGGTAAAACAAGTGAGAAGTAACAGTGAGATGGGAGTAGGCACGTGCACATATAGACATCAAAGGGGGCTTGAGCCTCTGCCCTTTTACCTGTCTGTAAAAAGTGCCCTCCAGACCATAAATGCAGTTTTTACTATGACGAAAGAAACGCGAATGCCCTCTTTCCATGCGATAACCTGAAGGCAGCATTCAAGAGAATTGCCTTGTCCAAACTCTCCTGAACTTGAACGCAGCATCTTATGTTGAAAGAATTGCCCTCTCTGTGTAGAAATCCATGCCATTACGCCACATCTCCAGTATTGACTTGATAATGCTTAGTGGTATCATGCACCGAAAATAGCCGACCTCCAAGCTAACAACGCATCGCAGTGCAACGCTTTGTGAGCTTGGAGGTCTGCTATTTTCAATATTTCCACCAAAAGGCCCTTTTAGAAATTTCGGCCCCAGCCTCTCTAACGTTCTCTGCACGTCCCTGGATGGGAGAAGACATGCGATGAGACAAGAGGTGACAAGGCAAGGTGACCTACAGTAATGCTTAAAAAGAATGCCTTTGGTCCCCTTAAAGAGCTCATTAATCAAGGAGATGATCAAATAGGAAAACAAAGACAGAGACATGCTGCGTTCACTGTCTTCCCAAGGAGAGCTGGAGAAACCATCTAAGCTTTGAAAATGTCACAGTGTGAGCTGTGGTGGAAGTAGGCAACTCTGCACTTTGATATTGTACAAAAGGAAAGGTTTTGTATTCGAATTGTACTTGAATAAAAGTACAAAAGTATTTGCACCAAAGTATAGTTAGGCTACAGTACCAAAGTAAAGGTACTCAATTATTTGTACATCAGTTATTTTCGAATAGCCCTAGTATGACATAGGGCTTAAATGGGTAATGTATGTTTTGTAATCTGATAATATAAATCTGCCAAAGAAGTAAAGTAATTAAAGCTGTCAAATAATTGTAGTGGAGTAAAAGTACAATATTTGCCTCTGAGATGTAGCGGAGTAGAAGTAAAAGTATCGAAAATGGAAAAACTCAAGTTAAGTAAAAGTACCTAAAATCTTACTTAAGTATACAGCACTGGAGTAAATGTACTACTTTCCACTACTAGGTGTGAGAACCCTCACCAGGGAAATCAGAGATGTGTGCTGGAAAGAAAAGGAAAGAAAAATAAACTACAGATTTTTCAAAGGCTACATAAGATAGACGGCTCTCCTTCCTGGCGTGTAAACGATTGCTTCATACGGCTGAGATTCCATTTGGCATTGGTTACCCTGCTGTACTATCCTTCACTGTGCCTGGAGGTGTTAAACATCATTTAGTTGATCCCAAGAAGACCTTGCAGTGCATTCCAAATATTTTAAACATCGCCTTGACTCGTGGTCTGTTGAACCTGTTTCACCATTTTACCCCCAGTGAATAGTGAATCACACTGGTAAGACAACCTGAGCAGCAGTGGACTCTCTTAAGAGCCTACATTGAGCTTTGTTTCCATTCTTTTGCCCGGAAAAGGTTATTATTGTAATACAGACATGCTGCCTGGTCTTAAACTGCCCTTTTTTATTATTATTTTTTACTTTATATCATATAAAATGTGGGTAGGTTTATTGAAAATAATGCGGGGCTGTTTCAACATGCGCCGTCTGCTTCCCATGTGTGTTCCCCTTTACTGTACTGAAAGGTGTGCAACGATAACGATAAATGAATGTATTCTGAACAT
The DNA here is from genome assembly GCF_963921795.1 of Nannobrachium achirus. Classification (NCBI taxonomy): domain Eukaryota; kingdom Metazoa; phylum Chordata; class Actinopteri; order Myctophiformes; family Myctophidae; genus Nannobrachium; species Nannobrachium achirus. Next base: position 42,621,694 of record NC_137816.1, on the reverse strand, counting down.
TATTTTATGGGACTATTAACTCCCCTTTAGATGAATATAAATAGTTTACTCCATGTTTGTGACAGCCCAACAGTGTGGAGACTGGGACTCGTTTCATCCGAGGTGCCTTCGTTTTGGCCAAGCGCTCGAGCCAACCCGAACGGCCGTGGTCATGGGCGGGAAGCTGGCAATGTCTCTGCACTAGTGACAGTGTTCCATTCTTTCTTTCTTTCTTTCTTTCTTTCTTTCTTTCTTTCTTTATTTCATTCATTCTAGGGCTGTCACGATTATGACATTTTACATGACGATTAAGGGCACGGATTCAGGAGGTGGAACTAACTCTGAGTTCCGGGATCACAGATAAACAACACAGAGTTGGGGTTCTGTAAGGGTCTGGGTTACCCTTCCTGATGAGATGCTGCCCGCTGACACCAGAGCGGTGAGAACATTGTGCTGTACTCTGCACATTGTATTCTGGGAATATGGGTGAGGAGAGGAAGGACTTTTGATCCTTAATCAACAAGTAGACATGTGTGTGTGTGCACACACACACACGCACACACACACACACACACGCGCGCGCACGCACGCACACACACACACACACACACACACACACACACACACACACACACACACACACACACACACACACACACACACACACACACACACACACACACATGCACTCATGCATGTACAAAGAGGCACTCAAATACACAATGACCTCCTGTACTGCTGCTCTCTGAGTGTGAGGTTGTGTGTGTGTGTGTGTGTGTGTGTGTGTGCGTGCGTGCGTGCGTGCGTGCGTGCGTGCGTGCGTGCGTGCGTGCGTGCGTGCGTGTAGGTGCATTGTGTGGTTACTGCATACATGCTTGTGCTTGCGCGTGCTTGTGCGTGCTTGCGCATGTGTGTGTGTGTGTGTGTGTGTGTGTGTGTGTGTGTGTGTGTGTGTGTGTGTGTGTGTGTGTGTGTGTGTGTGTGTGTGTGTGTGTGTGTGTACCATCAGCTGTGATAAATGAAGAGCTACAACTGTTCTGCCCTACATGGACCCTCAGTCTAAAGTGGAACAACCTTCAGTGTGATCCTGACAGAGACAGCCGTAGTGCGGCAGCATAGATGGCTCACAGGGACGTTACGTTACAACTACACGTTCATCTGCACTGGAGAGGGACTTTTCAACCCATTTTGTGCTGAACAGATTCATACAGTGAATATCTATTCTCATTTACTTAAGTACTGTACTTAAGTACAGTTTTGAGGTATTTGTACTTTACTTGAGTTTTTCCAGTTGTCAGTACTTTTACTTCTACTCCACTACATCTGGGATCCAAATATTGTACTTTTACTCCGCTACAAGTTACTTTGCAGATATAAATTATAATATTATAAAACATAAAACACTTTAGCCATATTTTATACCTTGGCTATTTGAAAATAGCCGATCTACAAGCTCACAACGCGTCGCAAACATACATAAACCACTTTAGCCCTATGTTATACCTTGAACATTTGAAAATAGCCGATCTACGTGAGATTATAGATCTGCTATTTTCAAACATTTTGTGATTTTACTTTTGGTACTTTAAGAATATTTTGATGCCAATACTTTCATACTTAATCAAGTACATTGTGGATTCCAGACTTTTACTTGTAACAGAGTATTTCTATATTGCAGTATTGATACTTTTACTTAAAGCATGTAACGCAAGTAAAGCATGTGAGTACTTTTTCCACCACTGTCTATTCTGTGTATGAACCTAAAAAGTTATAATGTAGACATTATTTGTCCTTGCCATGTACTAAGAGCTGAATAATGTACGTTTCAGCCCCAGCAGAGTGAAAAGTTAGCTCAAAGGTCTGAAAAACAAAACAGTAGTTTATCATTCCTGATCCTATATGCCCCCTGTTTCTTTCTTTCTTTCTTTCTTTCTTTCTTTCTTTCTTTCTTTCTTTCTTTCTAGGGCTGTCACGATTATGACATTTTACATGACGATTAAGGGCACGGATTCAGGAGGTGGAACTAACTCTGAGTTCCGGGATCACAGATAAACAGCACAGAGTTGGGGTTCTGTAAGGGTCTGGGTTACCCTTCCTGATGAGATGCTGCCCGCTGACACCAGAGCGGTGAGAACATTGTGCTGTACTCTGCACATTGTATTCTGGGAATATGGGTGAGGAGAGGAAGGACTTTTGATCCTTAATCAACAAGTAGACATGTGTGTGCGCGCACACACACACACACACATTCATTGAAGTCGTTGAATGCTGTCCCATTCAACGGCGACAGCACCGTTCAGTGTGGAAACAGCCTAAAACGTATCTGGTCATGGTTCTAATCGTTTCAGTACCAAGGAGAGCGCCTTAGTTAGACCCCTCACATGCTACTAATAGAAGATTTTTTTGGGGGGGAGGGGGGTCTTTTTTCCTGTATAATAAGTGAATGGACCCAAACTCGAACAGAAGGAGCGAATACACTTCCCGGCAGCGGCGTCTGCCGCGGCGTCGTCGGACTTGCCGACAACAGCCGCGGCAATGATTCCTATGCCGTGGCAATTATACCTAATCCGTGGCAACGCCGGACAGACCGACAATCGAGCTGCGTCAGCCGCTGTTGCCGAACCTATCCCCCCCCCCCCCACACACACACACACACACACACGCACGCAGGCACGCATGCATGCACACACGCAGGCACCATGATCAGCAGTGGACCAACGTGCTCATATAGTCAATTATGTATAAAAAAATGAATGAAGTATTAAAACAGTCATGTCTGCTCTCTCTGGTGGTCGCTTGCTGACCTTCCGGATCTGCTGGTGGACCACCGGGTCCGCCGGGCCACACCGGCAGCCGCCGTAGCCGCCGTCACCTGCCGGGCTTCACCGGCAGCCGCCGCTAGCAGCCGTCACCTGCCGGGCTTCACCGGCAGCCGCCGCTAGCCGCCGTCACCCGCCGGGCTTCACCGGCAGCCGCCGCTAGCCGCCGTCACCCGCCGGGCTTCACCGGCAGCCGCCGCTAGCCGCCGTCACCCGCCGGGCTTCACCGGCAGCCGCCGCTAGCAGCCGTCACCTGCCGGGCTTCACCGGCAGCCGCCGCTAGCCGCCGTCACCCGCCGGGCTTCACCGGCAGCCGCCGCTAGCAGCCGTCACCCACCGGGCTGTCTGTCTGTCTGTCTGTCTGTCTGTCTGTCTGTCTGTCTGTCTGTCTGTCTGTCTGTCTTGGGTCTTCTCCACCTCGCCTCTCCACTTATATCTATCCATTTTACGCACAGCTGTTTTGCGCTGCACGTATCTATCCCGCCACACACACACACACACACACACACACACACACACACACACACACACACACACACACACACACACACACACACACACACACACACACACACACTGACAAGCGCTGTGGGATTACCTGTGCCCATTTTCCCCTTCGTTTTTACCCCTCCCTAGTCCCAAATATAAAGTATATTATATACTGTATATAGGCTTATGCCTTATTGTATTCATTTTATTGTAGGCTATAATAGTTATTGACCATAGCTTAATAGTCTGTTATTTGTATTTCTTTCGCCCGGCCTGGCCGTTTAATTATCCATTTCTACCTTCTCATATCAGCCATATTCCATTTTACGCACATTTTACCGACCCCCTCACCCCGAATATAAATATAACCTTCATTTTTCTTTGCAGCTAAATTAACTAAAGGTTCTCCTTAATCGAATTCATCATAGATATGTTTGTGTTTCAACACATGTTCTTCATTATTATTATTTAGGCATACGGTTTCTCCGCGCTTGTCATGCGTAAAATATTTGGATTCATTCTGTGTGTGTGTGTGTGTGTGTGTGTGTGTGTGTGTGTGTGTGTGTGTGTGTGTGTGTGTGTGTGTGTGTGTGTGTGTGTGTGTGTGTGCATGTCGTGCAGCCTATATGTTTTGGCCGACGATTTTGACCCCATCCCCCGCAGTGTTTTCCACAGTCAGTGAGAGAGTGTAAAATGAATCCAAACGTCCCCCCCTTACGGGTCCATTTGGTTTCGTTTTAAGCCTACCCGCACAAGAATTAAAATGTCCATAAGGGTCCATTATAGGTTGTCTACTCATTTACCTGGGGACCACCTGGAAGTTCCAGGCGATCGCCTGACCTTACCAAAACACTGACATAATGTCTGCTGGGTAGTTGGGACATGATGCTGCTCTGTTGCGACTGGATCTATCTATCTATTTATCTATCTATCTATCTATCTATCTATCTATCTAGCTATCTAGCTATCTATCTCCACTAAATTCTCAATTAATTAAAGTCCTGCATTTTTAAGTGATGCTCTGCTCATTTAATATGTAAAATAAAAGAGGAAACTCTATTGTCATGTTGTGAATCTCTGCTCATTTATTCACATTTATATTATAATTTCAAAGCGTACAATGCTCGCATCTATCTGTATTTCAGTTATTACATAACTTCCTTTATTTTTATTTTTATTTTTTTAGCGGCCCACGGCGCCTCCGCGGTTTTTTTTATGTGTAATAAGACATGCAATAGCTTACTAGCTCTAGGACCAGGTGATAGGCCTACAGTTAATAACATAAATATATAAAGTCATGAAGTGTGCCTAGGCTATTGCCTATATCCTGATTGACAGCTGGACTGACTCCTTGCTGGGCGTCAAACTTCAGAGGACGGGATCCGCAGACAAGTGGCCAATCAATGATTGGACCGACTCTCACTCTCACTTTCTCTCTCTCTCTCTCTCTCTCTCTCTCTCTCTCTCTCTCTCTCTCTCTCTCTCTCTCTCTCTCTCTCTCTCTCTCTCTCCCCAGAAGGAGCGAACACACGCACATGCACACGCACGCAGGCAGGCACGCGCCATGATCAGCAGTGGACCAGCATGCTCATAAGAGAGAGAGAGAGAGAAAGAGAGGCCAAATTGGCCACTTAATTGTCTGCAGTGTCATGCACTCCTTTGAAGTCAAAATTGGGCCATTATAGGTTTTTGTAACCTAATTGTTTGTATGAACGCCCAGCTGGGACTCAGTCCTTGCAGCTGTCCAACCTGCGCTGTCAATGGTGATAGCATAGTCAGACATAGCCTACACTTCATATTCACTTTATGTTATTAACTGTAGGCCTATCACCTGGTCCTATAGAGCTAGTAAGCTATTGCATGTCTTATTACACATAAAAAACCCGCGGAGGCGCCGTGGGCCGCTAAAAAAATAAAAATAAAAATAAAGGAAGTTATGTAATAACTGAAATACAGATGCGAGCATTGTACGCTTTGAAATTATAATATAAATGTGAATAAATGAGCAGAGATTCACAACATGACAATAGAGTTTCCTCTTTTATTTTACATATTAAATGAGCAGAGCATCACTTAAAAATGCAGGACTTTAATTAATTGAGAATTGAGTGGAGATAGATAGCTAGATAGATAGATAGATAGATAGATAGATAGATAGATCCAGTCGCAACAGAGCAGCATCATGTCCCAACTACCCAGCAGACATTATGTCAGTGTTTTGGTATGGTCAGGCGATCGCCTGGAACTTCCAGGTGGTCCCCAGGTAAATGAGTAGACAACCTATAATGGACCCTTATGGACATTTTAATTCTTGTGCGGGTAGGCTTAAAACGAAACCAAATGGACCCGTAAGGGGGGGACGTTTGGATTCATTTTACACTCTCTCACTGACTGTGGAAAACACTGCGGGGGATGGGGTCAAAATCGTCGGCCAAAACATATAGGCTGCACGACATGCGCACACACACACACACACACACACACACACACACACACACACACACACACACACACACACACACACACACACACACACACACACACACACACACACACACACACTCATGGCTGGCTTGCTGGCTGCTGGTCAGTATTATAGAAACGCATGTCCTTTTTCTTTCTTGGAGCATTACAGGGATTTTGCATATACTGTCTTTCATGATGAGGGCATCATACTGCAAGCTATTACATCACGCTGCTACCTGACAGGGAGTCTTACTGGTATTATTATTAATATCTTATAGGTTAACTGGGTCATTAAGGCATTATGTTCGGAAATGGCTTTGGTTAATAATAAACCTGACGCCGAGGTGGTGAATAACCCAACCTGTTATCGATAAAATCCGCATAGTACATAAGCAGAATGCTGGTCACAGAATGAATCCAAAGATTTACGCATGACAAGCGCAGAGAAACCATATGCCTAAATAATAATAATGAAGAACATGTGTTGAAAAATAAACATATCTATGATGAATTCGATTAAGGAGAACCTTTAGTTAATTTAGCTGCAAAGAAAAATGAAGGTTATATTTATATTCGGGGTGAGGAGGTCGGTAAAATGTGCGTAAAATGGAATATGGCTGATATGAGAATTAAGGTAGAAATGGATAATTAAACGGCCAGGCCAGGCGAAAGAAATACAAATAACAGACTATTAAACTATGGACAATCTGGGGGGGGGGGGGGGGATCAGACAGACAGATCCATCTCTGGCGGCGGCGAGACGGACGGGTGGGTGTTCTTGCTCGCTCCGTGGGTCGTTCCCGGGCGGTGTGTGTGTGTGTGTGTGTGTGTGTGTGTGTGTGTGTGTGTGTGTGTGTGTGTGTGTGTGTGTGTGTGTGTGTGTGTGTGTTTCGGGATAGATGCGTGCAGCGCAAAACAGCTGTGCGTAAAATGGATAGATAGAAGTGGAGAGGCGAGGTGGAGGGAGGGACACACACAGTAGGCGCGGCAGGTGACGGCGGCTAGCGGCGGCTGCCGGTGCAAGCCCGGCAGGTGACGGCGGCTAGCGGCGGCTGCCGGTGAAGCCCGGCAGGTGACGGCGGCTAGCGGCGGCTGCCGGTGAAGCCCGGCAGGTGACGGCGGCTAGCGGCGGCTGCCGGTGAGGCCCGGTGACGGCGGCTAGCGGCGGCGGCTACGGCGGCTGCCGGTGAGGCCGGCAGGTGACGGCGGCGGCTGCCGGTGACGCCCGGCGGGCCCGGTGGTCCACCAGCAGATCCGGAAGGTCAGCAAGCGACCACCAGTCTACTTCATTCATTTATTTATACATAATTGACTATATGAGCACGTTGGTCCACTAGCTGATCATGGTGCGTGCGTGTGCGTGCATGCGTGCCTGCGTGTGTGTGTGTGTGGGGGTGGGGGTGGGGGGGGGGGGGGGAGAGAGTGTGCGTGCGTGCGTGCCTGCGTGTGTGTGTGTGTGTGGGTGGGGGTGGGGGGGGGAGGATAGGCTCGGCAACAGCGGCTGACGCAGCTCGATTGTCGGTCTGTCCGGCGTTGCCACGGATTAGGTATAATTGCCACGGCATAGGAATCATTGCCGCAGCTGTTGTCGGCAAGTCCGACGACGTCGCGGCAGGTGCCGCTGCCGGAAAATGCACTCGCTGTCCCTCAACTCGAACCCCCTGGATTTTCCTTGATCCACTAAATATATAATTCACAACTTTTAATATGTTATTTGGGTGACCCAAAGGATCATAAAAAACCCTGAATGATTACTATTGCAATTTCCTTTGGGTGAAACCACAGATTGACTGGACTACTGGCAGATACAAAGTTCCAGGCTACCATTCATTTTCAATGGAACCCAGCGACATGGAGATACATTTGTAGCTGCTACAAAACCTACAAAGATGCTATCAAATTTGAGCTGGTTTCAGCAGCAAGTGTTGTTTAACCCTTTCCACTCACCTTCTCTCTTCATACAATTCCTGCATGCTAATTACTTCTGTCACTCAGTTCCATGTTCTTTTCAACCCAAAGCTTTATATTGTCCGAAGCCGTGGCCCAGACTATGTTTTCGCATTCCGTGTGTGTCCCCGACCATCTGTGAACTGCTAATCTCAGGCACCAAGTTTTCACATCGACCTGTTATGGCGCCACCAGGAGGCAGATTTTAGCCGAACCCATTTTTTGATACTACTCCTACAGATTTTGTCCAAACAACACGCAACAATCGGTACACATTATCTCTATAGTCATGTATTCGAGACAGTTCTGTCGGATTTTTCAACAGTCCATCCTGATCGACTACGATTGGCTCAGAGGAGCACTTTCTTTCTAGTTTATAATGTTAAAACATAATGAGAACTTCTTCTGTCTCATTAAGACTAATGCCTGCCACAGTGTTTATCACGCACGCACGCACGCACGCACGCACGCACGCACGCACGCACGCACGCGTGCACGCACGCGCGTGTACGCGCACACACACACACACACACACACACACACACACACACACACACAACAGGGCCGTTTTTAGCTATAGGCGGACTAGGCGGTCGCCTAGAGCGCCAGCCTAGAGGGGGCGCCGAGGGGGCGCCGAAATGGAGGGAGTGGACCCAAACCAGCCCAAAACCGACCCAAAACCGACTAAATTCACGGCAAAACCCGCAAAAATCGCACGCGCGCTTTGCGCGCGCGGGAGTGGGGGGGGCGCATTCGAGAGAGCTCGCCTAGAGCGCCGATTAGGCGCGCTACAGCCCTGCACACACACACACACACACACACACACACACATACAGAGAGAGAGAGACAGATACAGTGAGAGGTGGGTAAGCAAAAGTATTGTCCTGGTAAAAATGTATTTATAATGCAAATAAATAAGGGTCATGGCCCCAATTGGAAGCAATTAGTGCCTGTAGAGGCAATGGTTAGGTTTTGAATATGTTATGCAAATAAAAGACAGATAGGCGCACAGCGCGAGACAGAGAGAGAGAATGATGAACGCAGAGAAGAGGAAGAATAATGATGGCAAGAGAGAAACAGAGGAAGGCTAAAAGAGATGAGATATGAGGGGAGCGAGGGGGGAGGGGGAATCAAGATGACACCAAACAGAAGGAAAGAAAACAGACCAGAAGAGAAATGAAATGTATAGGAGCTCTCTACAAGATTGTCTGCGATTTAAACTGTCTCTCTGTTCGTTTGTTTTCAGTCAGTCAGTCAGTGCAGTTTGTAAATCAAATGAGATGTTAGTAGATCTATTAATCCCTTAATCCAGGGGTTCTCAAACCTTTTTAGGCTGTGACCCCCAAAATAAACATATTTGAACTGAGGACCCCCACCCTGACAAGCACTTGGAATTGTAGGTATCACATTTAATGTGACTCGGTTCCACAGATAAATATTGTGAAAAATAGCAGATCTAGCATGTAGATCGGCCTCTTGCTTACTTAATATTTGACAGTTTGGCCAGTTTGGTTTTAAAACGTTCTTGAAAATCCTTAAATTGACACTTTATAGATGTGCAGATACCCTGTATACACTTATGTTGGTTTGTTTAGCGGTGAGCGAGACATTTTTTCTGGGGACCCCACAAAATAATTTGGGGACTTGGGGTCCTGACCGCAAGTTTAAGAACCACTGCCTTAATCCAATTAATCGATTACAAAGATATTGGTAATTGATTATACAAATGAGAGAGAAACACGTACAGTAGGCCTACATAGAGAGAGAGACAAAGAGAGAGAGAGAGTGTGAGAGAGAGAGAGAGAGAAAGAGTGTGAGAGAGAGAGACAAAGAGAAAGAGAGAGAGAGAGAGAGAGAGAGAGAGAGAGAGAGAGAGAGAGAGAGAGAGAGAGAGAGCATTGTTGTGTCAGTGAGTTACAGGCCACCCAGTCCGTCACATATCTCTACAATATTAATTACAGTGTTCCAGGCTCATGAATAATGGAACAGCTCTATTTAACCATACTACATTATTTAACAGGAGCTTGGCCCGCTGCACAGGCCTGGATCGATAAGCACCCAGTGCACCTGTGTGTGTGCGTGTGTGTGCTGTGTGTGCGTGTGTGTGTGTGTGTGTGTGTGTGTGTGTGTGTGTGTGTGTGTGTGTGTGTGTGTGTGTGTGTGCGTGTGTGTGTGTGTGTGTGTGTGTGTGTGTGTGCGTGAGCGTGCGATTGTGTGCGTGCGTGCGTGTGTGTGTGTGACTGTGCGACTGTGCGTCGTTGCATGCCTTCAATGTACAGAGTAAAGTCTGTACAAAGTGGTTCATGATGTCTTTGTGAAGATTACCCATGAACATGCTGCTGGTGTCGTGCGCTGTGCGTGTCTTCAAAGCATTAATATCGTGTTATACTAAAGCAATAAGGCACGAGATGCATGTGGTTACCTGGTATTTTATAAGGGCTGAGAGGCGTGGTGAGGGTGTCTCCAACCCTCTCAGCCGTTATAAAATACCAGTAACCACATGCCTCGCGTGGCTTATTGCTTTTCTAAAACGGTTACAATATGGCAAAAAAAACAAAAAAAAATCATAGACATGTACCAATTAAAACTGTTCTATTTCACTAATAATTCACTACAAGGTCTGCAAGAAAGTAGTTCCCAGCTACAAGAAAGTAGTTTCCAGCTTTTTTGCCAGCAACACAGGTGCAGATAATTGGTGCGCTGTGGAACACTGTGGAAAGAAATAACGCACCTGGGTTTGATTGCGACCGTCAGGTCGCACTTACTATCAAAACCTCCACCGGCTGTCTGTCCGTCCGTCACACGTCACACTTTTGCCCTGCTTATATCTCTGCAACCGTTGCCCCGATCCATGCCAAATTTTGCACACACACTCCTTGCCTGCCAAACCACAACCTCCACCCATCAATTCTCACATGGCCCTCTTCTAGCGCCACCATGAGGCCGATTCTTGCAAAACACTTTTTTGGACACTGCTCCTACAATTTTTGCCCTAAAATCACGCAAATCGGTACACAGTATGTCTACACCCACATCTCATCAACATGGAACTGTCCCATATAGCGCCACCTTCAGGCCGATTTTTTAAACCACATTTTTGGACACTACTCCTACAGATTTGGCCCTAAAATCACGCAAATCGCTACACAGTATGTCTACACTCATGTCATCAACATAGATCTGTCCCATATAGCGCCACCATCAGGCCGACTTTTTCAAACACATTTTTGGACACTGCTCCTACAAATCTTGCCCTAAAATCACGCAAATCGGTACACACTTGCTCTACACTCATGTCATCAACATGGATCTATCCCATTTAGCGCCACCTTCAGGCCGATTTTTTAAAACACATTTCTTTACACTACTCCTACAGATTTTGCCCTAAAATCACGTAAATCGGTACACAGTATGTCTACACTCATCTCATCAACATGGATCTGTCCCATATAGCGCCACCGTCAGGCAGATTTTTTCAAACACAATTTTGGACACTGCTCCTACACATTTTGGCCTAAAATCACTCTGCGACCTGACGGTCGCTTATATCCCGATTAGGGAGTCTTACTGGTATAAACTGATTCAAGGTGTGGATTATAGTTTCATATACCACAGCAATTAAAGGGAAACGAGCCAATCAGAATCAAGGAATGGAACTAGCCGTTTTAGAATGTACAGTACATCTGCTCATCGGCCATAGCTGCATGCATCCAGGTTATACACAGACCACACAACGTGGACAGGGTGTGATGTTACATGGCCCATTGCAGAAAAATACTTGCCATGCATTTTTCTTGAACAGAGATTATTACCAAGTGATAGGTATGTGGGGAAGGAGATTTAAATGAACTCTAATAACTTTACTGTACACGGACAAAGTGACATTGTTGACTCATTTCTACTTTTTCTTCGGAAGCAAAGCAGATGTGTGTGGTCTTTACACACACATGTACCGGTATGTGCACGTGTGTACACACACACACACACACACACACACACACACACACACACACACACACACACACACACACACACACGCTTGTTCACAGACACATATGCAGAGAGAGGAGTGTGCTCTTGTGCGTGCGTGCGTGCGTGCCGTGCGTGGTTGCGTGTGTGTGTGCGTGCGTGCGTGCGTGCGTGCGTGCGTGCGTGCGTGCGTGCGTGCGTGGTTGCGTGTGTGCATGCGTGCGTGTGTGCGTGCGTGCGGGCAGCACAGTGTGGTGAACCTCTTCACGATTAATCAGCTCTCTCACAGGGAAATGGATGTAAGCAAAAAATTCTAAAGAGCTAATTCATAAATAAATCACACCGTAAATAATTCATAAATAAATCCCGGTAAATAATTCATGAATAAATCCCGGTAAATAATTCATAAATAAATCAAACAGTAAATAATAGGTGTTTGTGTAGCTGGAGACAGGAGAGAAGAATGCATGGGAGCAAGGGGGTGGGAATGGGGGGGGGGGATTTAACCCCTCACACAGCCACACCTTCCACAACAAATACACTGACCATATTAGTCTAGTAGGAAAGGGGGGTCCTCGCGCATAGGGTGGATTTTCTTTCGCCACCAGTTTTTTCTTAATCCTTAAAGGGTATATTTTAAGATTCTGCCAGGTAACAGGCTGAAATATCGTCCCAAGTGGTTCATTTTTTAATGAGCATTTGTTTTGCACAAAAGAAATGTCTTGGGCTAAAAATGGACCCCACAAAACTGTGAAAAGTGATGACTCATCACTTTCACTCACAGGGCAATTTTTAGCCCAAGGAATGTTTTTCGTGCAAAGCAAATGCTTACAATGGATTCAGAATCATGAAAAAACCCTATGGTTAGACCCTTCACATGCTACTTAAAGAAGATTTTTTTGGGGGGGTCTTTTTCCTGTATAGTAAGTGAATGGGTAGGTGCAAGAAATCATTACAAATGAACCCCATGGAATTGGAAACAATGTGATGTTTCAGCTTGGCACCTGGCAGAATCTTAAAATGTACCCTTTAAGGATTAAGAAAAAACAGGTGGCGAAAACAAAACCACCCTATGCGCGTGGGCCCCCCCCTTTCCTATACTAGACTATATCGTCGTGATCGGGCGGAAACCTTGTCCGGGTGTCCAAAACCTTCCCTTTTTTGTCATTTTAAAAACGATTTCAAATTTAAAAAAAAACAGATGATCTTCAAAAAAAGCCGATCTACAAGCACACAATGCCTTGCACCGCGCCTCCACACTTGGAGATACGAGGTTTCTGCCCGACAGCGACGATATACTTCACTATACGGTACCCACTAGTTGAGGTGGTGTGTGCGTATGTGTGTGTGTGTGTGTGGGGGGGGGGGGGGCCTAAGCTACACAAATCTGGGTCTTTTTCAGATCCCACATTTTCGTATATCCACATAAAAAAAACACTAGATGAAGCTGTTGTAGAAATGCTGACAACTTATAGAAATGCACTCCGTTACCTCTGATGAAAATAAAGAAACAAAGCAACCTTGAACAGACTGGAAAGCACGCGCACACACGCACACAGTCACACACACACACACACACGCACGCTCACAGACACGCACACACACACACACACACACACACACACACACACACACGCACACACGCACACACACACACACACACACACACACACACACACACACACACACACACACACACACACACAGGAAGAGAACCTTTCCTGCCGCAGATATCTCTTCTTGTCCCTCCAGATTCCAAATCTTTTTCCCAATGACATGTATTTTTAATAGAGAACTCTGCGTGTGATAAAGATTCATTTGACTGTGTTAATTAACGGCGCTAATTAGCTGTGATATGCTCTGTTCCCACTGCATGTAACCCAAAAAAGGCAACACAAAAAAATCTGTGGTCGAGGACACTCTGGGAGCTCTGGGAAAAAGAAGACAATTATTTCTCTCTACGGTCATTTGGCTGGCCTTGAGGCTTATGTATCGGGATGTTGATGTGATGTATGTGCTCTTTGTTTCATGATTGTTCTGTGTTCTACGGGTGTTTTGTTTTTTGTGTTTTTTGTTGTTGTTTGTTTTGTCTGAACTTTGATTGGGGGGGGGGGGGGGCACGGTGGTGCAGTGGTTAGCGCTGTCGCCTCACAGCTAGAAGGTCCAGGGTTCAATTCCCGCCGGGGGACGCTGTGGGCGCTGTGGGCGTGTTCCCTCCTCTGCGTCATCAGCGCCCACACCCTAGGTGGGGTTGGCGATATAGGGCCTTTCGGTGTGGAGTTTGCATGTTCTCCCTGTGTCTCCTAGGCTAGATACCCTCACAAAAACATGCAGTAATCCTGGTCTCTAGAATGCCTCCCCCTGGCCAGCCTGGGCGCCTGATGGAGGGGAAAGGAACTGGTCGGAATAACGTGTTCCTTCCACACGCTACATCCAAACCGGGGAAATCCCCACTGTCAGGTGAAAATAGCAACTTGGACTCCTCATGCATTGAAGGAAGCATGTGGTCAGTCCGTTGTCTCCCCAGGCATGGCAGAGGGAGAGCAGAGCCCAGGATTACATAGGCAATTGGCACTGGGTGAAAATGGGTTACAAAATCGTGGGATAAAAAGAAAAGAAAAGAAAAAGAAAAGTGTCTTTAGCAACAATGAGAATGTTTAACAGCCAGGATCATAGTGGTTTTATAGAACCAGTTCAACATCCTCTTGTTTGACTCTAAAGCTGTACATGCTTCCCATCTGATGTCCAGCATAATAACAAGGGACACGGAGAGAATGTTAGAGGCAGGGGCTGAAATTTCTAAAAGGGCCTTATGGTGAACATATCAAAAATAGCAGACCTCCAAGCTTGGAGGTCGGTTATTTTTGCTGAGTTTCAGGAGAGTTTGGACAGGCAATTCTCTAGAATGCTGCCTTCAGGTAAGGCATGGAAAGAGGGCATTTGCATTTCTTTCACCATAGTAAAAACTGCATTCATGGTCTGGAGAGGGCACTCTTTACAGATGGATAAAAGCCTCTTGTGATGTCTATAGCCCCATTTCGACTGTAGGGCCGACCCAGAACTAGAACCAGAACTTTCCAGAACCAAGAACTTTCAAGAACCTGTGAAATTCCAGGACCAAGTTCTGCTTACGTTTCCATACAACCAGAACTAACCGGGAAGGTCCCAAAAAAGACCAGCGGCGCTGCTGGCCCCTCCCATAGGTTCCCAGAACTAAAGTTTAGTTCTACCGAAAAAAGGTTCCAGGAACCTTGTTCTGCCATCGGTTGGTGAAAGTAGACCACAGAGATCGTCGTGTGAAAACCTTTTATGTCCAAAATCGTTGTTCCTTTTTTATTATTATTTAAAAAGTGCTCATTACCGAAACTGCTCATTTCAATACTTTTGTGTGACACTGACTGTGTATGATGAAGTTGGGTGTTAATTTACTAAAACAAATATGGAGAAATATGGAGATAAGAGGTTTCTTCCTGACAGCAACGAACCATATATGCCTTTCTAAACAGAATGATCGTGAAACTAACAAATGGACTCATTAATGTCAGAACTTATAAAACCCCAAAAGCCACAGGTTTGGAATTTTGAATTCTGTTCCCAGGCAAATGAAGGCTGTTAAAAAGTTCTTTAAAGGAGTTTGTATTGACAGCAACTCTACAAGTTCCCAAACACTTTTCGCGATGTCTGCCAGTCTTACTTTGAGCGACACTGTCTGTCTGTTTGTCTGCCTGACTGCCAGCATGTGTGTGTGTGTGTGTGTGTGTGTGTGTGACTGTGTGTGTGTGTGTGTGTGTGTGCGTGTGTGCGTGCGTGCGTGCGTGCGTGCGTGCGTGCGTCTAACCATTATGTCAGCTTGAAATCTTTTCTTTACGGCAGGGGCCTTCAGCATTGTTCAGGCAAAGGGACCCTTTAGCTAACAGAGAGATGAAGCAGGGAACCCCACTGTATATTGTATATAAAATTATGTTGCAAAATGATGTTCGTCATAGATTTCATATAGATTGCTTCATTATATACTTGTTTTACACTACTATCATTGTGTATCATTTGTTTACAAATTACCTTTTCTATTCATATTTCGGATTCATCTTAATGTGTAATTTCATACATTTAACCACATAAACCCTAGCCTCGCGTAGCCAGGCTTACTCATCTGCGAAGAGAAAAGCCTGGTGACAATAGAAGGCAGAAGACGTGAAGAGGGGGGGGCTGAATTTTCCCGGAAGCTGTATTTTTGTCACAGTGCGGTGTTCCTGCAAACGTATTCCCTGCACGAAAAAAGCTGGTCTACGTCTCCTGCTCCGTCGGTTACGCTCGCAATAAACAATATACAAACAAAAACATTGATTCAAGCAATGTTACACCTATTCAGAGTGAGTTAAGAGCTACAATCTATTTTATTTTTTTCGCTGGGGAATGTAAACAAACCCGCATCGCATGACGTAACTTCCGTTAACCGCAGCACTTCCGTCACACACTTCAAGCGCTATTGTCAACAGGGTGCATAAACCCTCACTAACTTGACCTCGTGCTCTTTTTTTCCCTTTACAACCTCTTCACTGAAAATTGCTGACAACCTGACGTTGTGTGGGAGATGTGTTGTCTCTGAACCTCACTGACTGTAGGGCTGTCACGATTATGACATTTTACATGGCGATTAATTGTCACTCAAATAATTGCGATTAACAATTTAATTGTATTTTTGTCATTGACAATTACATTTCTGTTTGGCTTTTAGGCTTTTAGAAGTTGCACATGCACATGGTAGATATGACATGTAACCTAAATTACTGACATATTTGACAACTTATAAAAATAGCATCACGATGCGACGCATTGTGAGCTTGTAGATCTGCTATTTCCACTATTTTTTACATGAAAATGTTTCAACATGGAAACGATTATGACGATTATGAAAAATAATAGCGATTACGTCAAATAATTGGGTTAGACGATTATGTAATAACTGTCACAGCCCTAACTGACTGCAACCTTGCATAATAATTTATAATAACAAACTAACAACCCTGTCTTCAGAGTAGGAATTAGGATGTACAGCGAGAAGGGTGCTATATGAGTGTCCTCCAAAGCGGACGAAACAATCTCACACCAAGCCACAGCAAAACCATCAGTCATCCAATGCTCCCCTCGGGCTAAACCTCCTTCCAGGAAAAGGTCTCTGGATTGAATTTCCACAAATCATCTAACGTATGGCCGACTGTATCAGTCATGATGCCACCGACCATGTAAAGCTCTCTGCTTCATCGTCCCTTCTTTGTGTTCCTCTTGCTACTGTGTCTGACTTCAGAACAGATGGAGGTGAACTGCCTTCACAGCTACTTAGAAAAAGTTCACCATTGATCCGGGAGGGTCCTCTGAGAGCCTCTAGTGGTAGGAGGCTCTCACTGCCCTCAGGTACCAGATAAAGACCATGAGGTATAGGTAGATGCCCCCCTGGCTTTTTAAAGCTGAAATGAAACCAGGTTTTCCACTCACTCCACTTCCTTATAGTGACGCAGTTCCTCCTGAAATGGTCCAGAAAGGAGGTACAGAGCACTTTGGTGAATGTGATTTGACGGTCAAAAGGTAGCTAAGCCATAACTCATTGAAGACATTAATATGTAAAGACGGGCGGGCTGAGACCGGCGCTCAATATCACAGCGTCGCGCTATAGGCTGACAAGGCAGCGGCTACGGAAAACAATGTTGTGTTCATAGGACATCAGATGTCAGATGGCTTGTGATTGGCTGGACCGGAGGCAAGCCAACGCAACAGACTGGCTCTGCTGTGCGGAGAGGACGAACGGGGAGGCGGGGGAAGGGGGGAGACACGCGATCCATCGGCTCGCGGGGAGTCGCTGAAGTAGAAGTAGATGACGTTGATTGACACAGACACCTGTCAGTCATTTTGACCTCTAGAATTATACATTTTCTTGATGTTTGTCATCACGCAAGACGTTTCTGTTTAGGGGCTGGGCTTAGGGCTCTAATTGTTTCATTATAATACAGTACAAATACTAAATTTTTTAATTTTTTTTGGCATCCAGTGTTAGGTATGGCCATGCGTAGTGTCACTACATACTGTATATGCTCTAAAAGTTTGAAAAACATATTTTTGATTTCATTTCGACTTTAAATACATAACACCTGAAGAGAACCACTACCTTTATAAAGAGATACGGGCGTTCAGGAGACACAGTAACTGCCCACCACCGCAGAGTCTAGGGGCTTGAACCCACCGCGGAGTCTAGGGGTTTGAACCCACCGTGGAGTCTAGGGGTTTGAACCCACCGCAGAGTCTAGGGGCTTGAACCCACCGCGGCCCATCTGGCTTGGCCAAGCCAGGCCAACCATAACTGTGGTAACCGCTTCGCACCATAACCGCTTCGCACAGCGACACCGCAGCTGAACAGCAGCGCTCTGTCAAAAGGTCTATGCAAACACAAAAGGCCTGTTTGGGGGTTGGAAGCCGGGCTGGGAGGGGGATATTTGTCACTAGTCACTACAGGGGAGGCACCTGTCTCTGTCAGCAGGGAGTGTTGAGCGGGAGGAGTAGGACGAAGGCTGTATGTCCTCCCGGAGGGGGCTCCTCATTGGCAGATGAGCCAGTAGGGTACAACAACAAATACATGTGTGGGGAGGAATGAATTAGTACAACTATTGAATTTGGTAGACAAAGGAATAATACAGGCCTACAGTATTTTTTTGTTCTTTTGTTTGGAGAAACAGTGTGATTTTATTCTGCAGCTCTGTAAAACAATAAGGGACAAGCGACACGACCACAGATCTTAAGGGCTCAGCTAGCCACGTGTCTGCCCTGTTCAAACATAGCATATGCTCCCTGTAACCTCATTTCCCAGCCTTTTCTCATCTCAGAGAAATCTCTCATGTCCCTTCAGTGAGTGCCAGCGTGCCACATTGCCCGCCTCCCTGTCAGTGTGCCCAGCACCCCGTGGCCACCACCTGGCTCAGAGAGGGTTTGAGGGAAGGAAATGTGTTAAAGCCAGCCTTACAGGAGGGGGTTCGGCTAGCCTCTGGCCCCAGGCAGGGGGGGCTACAGAGTAAACTGTGGTCAACACATCACAGTAGCCACAGGCCTATGACTCTAACACTGACCTGCAGGTTAATAGAAACGTTGTCAGGGTTTGATACTCAGACACTTAGAAGGGTAATCAGAGAGAGGAGAGGAGAGGAGAGGAGAGGAGAGGAGAGGAGAGGAGAGGAGAGGAGAGGAGAGGAGAGGAGAGGAGAGGAGAGAGGAGAGGAGAGGAGATATCAGGTTATCAAAGAAGAAAAAGTGTGCCATGGAAACAAGCTGAGCAAGCAATAGGCAAAGGGGTTAGGTGTGTGCGTGCGTGCGTGCGTGCGTGCGTGCGTGCGTGCGTGCGTGCGTGCGTGCTACTAATGCACACAAGTACACACAAGTACACTGCTTAATTTCTGTTTTATCTGCATTGATTCTTTTCCTATTCTTTCTGAAGAGGAAAAAAGAGGTCGACTGCAGCAGGGCACATGGGAACCTTCCTGTATCAAATAGAACGTTATAGGTCTTCATCGGGCAAATGTCAACATTTATAAGGCCATTAACGAAATTGTTTTGGAGCTTTAAACCAGTGTGCGGATGCTTTAACCTTCTATTTGATTATTGCCTTAATGTCCTGCACATGGCCTACTAGAGCTTTAATGTTTAATGTTTTACTGTATTACTACTGTTTACAGTAGACTGGGACAAACTCTTTTATGCAGTTTTCTGATCTGGTCTAAATGGTAAATGGTGCATTTATATAGTGCTTTTATCCAAAGCGCTTTACAATGTGCATTACATTCACCCATTCACACACACATTCATACACCGGTGGCGGTGGAAACCATGCAAGGCACCAACCAGCTCACCGGAGGCAACTTGGGGTTCAGTGTCTTGCCCAAGGACACTTCGACATGTAGACAGGAGAAGCTGGGATTTGAACCGCTGACCCATGGAGCATTGGCCATCCACTCTACCTCCTGAGCTACAGCCGCCCAGTCTAGAGTGGATATAACGTCACCTCATCAGGCTGGCGGAAAAACCCATGGCGGAAACCTGAAAACGTGCTCCTCCAAAATGGTTCTCCCTGACCAGATTAAGTTAATCATTTGATGAATCCCAGTTTCTTCGAGGACAACAAATGTTGCCACTTCACATACTTTCAACAGGACTATATAATAAAGGACTATATAATAGCCTAATGGGGGGAATAAATACTGTGTGTGTGTGTGTGTGTGTGTGTGTGTGTGTGTGTGTGTGTGCGTGCGTGCGTGCGTGCGTGCGTGCGTGCGTGCGTGCGTGCGTGCGTGCGTGCGTGCGTGCGTGCGTGCATGCGTGCGTGCGTGTGTTCGTGTGCATGCGTGCGGGGGTGGACTGGGCATCTGGCATACCGTGCATATGCCCGGTGGGCCGACTATACAGGTGGGCCTGTGTGTGCATGGGCCAGTGGGCAAAAAGAAATGCCTCCATTTTAGGATAATTAACCATACTGTGGGTCAGTGGTCTATTACATATGGCTGTGTTCCAGGTTTACCAGGTAAGAGGCGCTGGACTCCCAGGTGACTTTATCTCCTCCTCCTTTTTGACAAGCGTCGGCAGTTTTTTGTTTGTGAATCTTTCATGTCTCTGCATGGCTGCCGCAGAGTTTATTTTGGATGCTGAATATCACCCTTTCCTCATAAGCATCCATAATTTATTGGTGGCTCTGAGGCAGGAAGGTGGAGGTGGGGGGGGGGGGGGGGGGTGTAGGAAGGAACAGAGAGACCCCTCCCCGCCAGCTCTTTACAGCTTCATTCTGTATGCCATGTTTCCATGAGCTTATTCGAAAATAGGAAGCAAATTATCAGAATTTAGCCTGTTTCCATTTGCGGGTGTCATTCGAATTAGCGACGGTCGCATGAGTTGATCGGGCTGATTTTTTCAGACCGAACCGAGACGTGAGCACTGCATGTCTGACTGCTGTGACACTCATCCTGCAAGTTTCAGCGTCCTCTGGAAGGTGGCCGATCTGCAAGCTCACAACGCGACGCGGATGCGAGCTGCTGTGAGCTTGTAGATCGGCCACTTTTGGCACGCCCGTGTGATGAGGAAGGATGGCTTGACTCCGGCAGGTGAAAACGGGAGGAATTTACACACGGCCCGTGTCACTCATGTAACAAACAACCGGTTTGTTTTGTGGGCTAATGGACGTTAAGCGGCAGGGGAAAGTGTTAAGTTGGAGGACGATATGGACCCAGAACGTCATAATTTATTCGATTTTATTGTCTGACACGTTTCCATTCACAAATGCGCATTTAGTTTATTCGATAAAGCCTCAAAATCCACCTTCTTCCAAGTGGATAAAGGTTTTTGCGGATAATGAATGTTTATTCAAATTTTGAAGTGTTTCCATAAAAACATTTAAGCGCAAAAGGCTTATGCGCATTAAGAGGCTTTATGGAAACGCCACTACAGAGGAACTGATGAGATACACAGTGCTACGACATACTGTATATAATGGAGAAAATTACCTTCTCACTCTGTCTACAAATGGAAAAAATTACAAAACTATGGTCAAACTGGGCTACTTACTGTATATAAGCAGGACTGGGTTTGGCTTCAGAGAAATAAGATGTTGAGGTTCTAGGTTTCGGTCAGTCAGCTGTGACGTCGTTAAACATGTGCGAAAGCATTTGATATGAGTTCACTCAACGTCCTCTGTGTATGTGCAAAATAGAGTTCTCAACGGGCCTGAAAATGAAGGCCCGGCCCTAACTGGGCCGGCCCGAGGCCCTACCCGGCCCGCCGGGTCGGGTATGGTATGGTCGGGTTGGGAAAGAATTTGAGAACTCTATCACAAAGCAATAGTAATAAAAAAAAAAAAAAAAAAAAAAAAAACTTTTTTCTGGCACAAGTTCAGCGAGGACCTGACGTGCCCCAGTGAGCCGCAACGCCAGTGAGCCAGCACTGAGTCAATAATGTTATGCGTTTGTGGAACCGGTTGCATATCTTTGCAAACACACAGATAAATCCCTTAGGCTGCACAGAATGATATTCAGGCTATTGTAAACATGGAGTTGCTTCTGTAAGGACAGAGGCTGACACTTGTTTTCCCTGAGCACACAGATAAGCCTGTGTGGGAGAACGCCACGCGGTTTAACTTGACTTATCTTTAATCACCAATCAACATTCAATCAATGTCATTTGTGTGCTTGGGGACAGCACACAATTACTTTAGCTTCACGGTTGTTAGTTTGTAATGTCATTTGGGTGAGACAATATCAAGTCAATTGTGTTTGCAAGCAGTGGTGGGAAAAGTTATGTTTTTACTTAAGTAAACGTATCAATACCGCAATGTAGAGATACTCTGTTACAAGTAAAAGTCTGCTAATTAAAATTTACTTGATAAAAAGTACAAAAGTATTGTCATATAAAATGTATTTTTTGTTTCACTTTTACTTCTACTCCACTACATCACTGAGGAAAATATTGTACTTGTACTCTGCTACAATTATTTGAAAACTTTAGATAGGCTAGTTACTTCGATTTTATAACATAGTTACATAACCACTTCAGCCCTATTAAACTTTGTCTGTTTGAAAATAGCCGATCTACAAGCTCACAACGCGTCGCTGAGCTTGTAGATCTATTTTCAAAAGATATTAATACATTTTATATGCCAATACCTCAAGATTGTACTTCTGTTCTGATGCATAACAATTACAGCACAAAGGACCCCAGTCGTCCAACAAGTCACAGTGCTTTCTTGGGTTTAAACCTTTTAGCGGACCTTGTATAGAATTGTACTCCCCGTGTTTTTTTTGTGTGCAAACAATAAAGTATTAAAACGTGGACCTGTCACAATTATTACAGCATCGACTGATTGCAATTTAGATAATCACTATTAGCGTTATAGTTATCTACGGAATTAGACGATCTACAAGTAGATTGGCTATTTCCACTCATTTAAAAACAAATGTTTGAAAGCATATCATGATATGTCATTCATGTCTTTGTATGTTTACGTTACTTGTCATATCTGCCCTGTTCAATTTTAGTTTACAAAGCCTACAAGCAGAAATGTAATTTTATTCAGGTGTTCCGAAGTTCAACGCTAAAGAAAAACACAATTAATGGTCAAGTACAATTTCACGGGCGTGACTGCCCTAGCTGCCAAGCTGCCAGCAGCACCACAGACAGACAGTTAAACTGAAAGTTCCTTCCAGCTGAGCCAACAATCTGGAGCATCTGTAACAAGACAAGCCACACACGACCTCCCACACACACACACACACACACACACACACACACACACGCGCGCGCGCATGCACGCGCGCACACACACACACACACCCCTGAGATAACACACAGTCTCTAAATGGACATCACAGCCGTCCAAAACACTAACATCAATCAAAACACACTTATACAGTTGAGCTCCCGGTGGACAGTGAATGGAATCTGCCTCCAACTGTGAGCGCTAAACAGACTCTGAGGTGAGGAAACCCATTTGGAGCGTATCCGCACACAGTGAGCCAGCGAGCCAGACTGGTTGGATCCCGTCCCAATCTGTCCTAAGGCTGCTGGCTTTGTTATGTGTGATGTGCAAACCATTTGTTCAGTTCCAATGTCAAATAATTTTAGCACCAGTAGAGCTGTCGCAATTATTACATAATCGTCGAATCGCAATTATTTGACATAATGTTGAGAAAATGTTCATATATATTTTTTCAATTAAAAAATAGTGGAAATAGCAGATCTACAAGCTCACTACGCGTCGCATCGCGGAGCGTTGTGAGCTTTTAGATCGGCTATTTCCACTATCAATGTTCTTTTTTAAGTATAAAGTTGTCAAATATGTCAGTAATTTCTTTGTAGGTTATGTGTCATATCATGTGCAACTTCAAAGCCTAAAAGCCAAACAGAAATGTAATTGTCAACGACAAAAACACAATTAATTTGTTAATCGCAATTATCTGAGTGACAATTAATCGTCATGTAAAATGTCATAATCGTGACAGCCCTAAGCACCAGTGGCATTTTTCTTTTTTTCCCTCCCAGGAACAAAAAGATGTGCAGCACCACTAAATAATCAAACAGAGAGTCTATACTGTTCTTATAGATCCATGGCAGCGTGAGAGAGTTTTCTGCAGTGACTGCAGAGGCAGCTATCATTCCACCACCACAACAGTGATCCACAGGGGTGTCGCACCAAATTCTGGGCCCTGGGTACAAGGATTCACTGCGGGCCCTCCATGAATGTTCTTCATAGGGGGAGGGGGTTAACCCATTTAGACTGGGAACGCATCATTACGCATTATTTTGTGCTTTAACTATTGATATACAAGTTCACAGCGTGGCACTGAGTGCAGCGCTGCGAGCTTGTAGATCTGCTATTCATGAAAAATCGTGAACATGTGTGCAAGTCTTTGAATATTTCAAATCCTTCTAAGGTTTTTTGAAAAACCTATGTTTCTATGTCAGTGGTGCTCACACCTTTTCAAGTGAAGGACCCCCAAAATGATATGTATTTGACCACAGATCCCATCTCAAAATATTTAGTTCCATTAAAAAATACATATATTCAAAGATTTGCACACATTTTCATGTCTTTTCCAAAATAGCAGATCTACAAGTTCTGTGAGCTTGTAGATCTGCTATTTTTCAATAGCTAAAGTATAAAATAATTAAGACCCCTCCCTCCACCTTGGGCCCTAGTAACTCAGTCCCAGTATTTTCATATTGATCAAAATCAAACTTAATGTCGATATGGCACACTGACCACTGACTAAAAACATTGCACTTCATGTCTAAAAGTTTGCCGACCCCTGCTGTAGTGGTTATAGGATGCTCTCCAAAACAATGGGACTAGGATTGAATCCTGCAAGCCAGAGCCTTTTGTTTGTATTTTAGTTTTTGTGTTTAACTTAATGAGAAGTAGGTAGGAGTGGCTTCTTATTGTCAGTACAGGCCGAGAACGATGATGTCTGTATGTCCCTTTTTCAAAAGAGAATAATTATGAAGTAACAGTCATACTACCTTTAAATAAATAAATACTATTGTGTTTAACGGTGCATCATTATCTGCCTCCACCTGAGCCAACATGGTACCGTACTGTCACAATGAATAATAGGCCTAAACATCTTCTCTGATCAGTGCTGTCTGTACACAATTAGAACTGCTGATTCTTGATGCCTATTTGACATTTTTAACAGGTTTCCATTTACCAACAATTAGAGACAATATGTGCAGCCAACAAAAGTAAATCGACCAAAACTGGAGCAACATCTGGGACTTATTATACTGCATGACATCTTATTTTTATTTGCTCCTCGTCTTAAACTACGTTCTCCATATCTCCTAACGATACACTCTTTACATCTGACTGTTATCGGCATGCTGGGTTTCCCATGCTTTAGGCCTACTGTAGGCTAACCTACATTACAAAAGCAATCTGTCAATCTGTATACTCATTTCAGCACTCCGGACAGCGCCTAACTCTATGGCTTTGCATGTCAATGGCAACTAGAAATCATAGATCTGGAAATTCATATTTTCATTCATTCATTCATTCATTCATTCATTCATTCATTTATATGATTTCAATTTACTTTTTTCAGTGCAGTATACCAACTTTACTACATTGAGGAATCATGGTTAGTGCCACAAAGTACTATAGTCCGATCACCAGTTTAAGACCAGATCTGTTGAGTTAAAGCTTTCGGGAATGTTATGTACTGTATATCAGTGGTTCTCAACCTGCGGGTCGGGACCCCCAGGGGGGTCCCCAAATTATTTTGGGGGGTCCCCAAATGATTAACTTAATGTGCAATGTGCAACATTGTTTTCTCACTCAACAGTAAACAAACCAACATAGAGTTTAAGTGAGGGGGTATCTGCACATTTCTAAAGTGACAGTTTAAGGACTTTTTAATACCTCTAAAATGACAAATTAAACATTGGCCACATTGTCTCATATTAGGGACCGTGTATAATAGAACCGTGTTATACAAAATGTAATGCCTCAACTCTTAGTGCTCGTCAGGGTGGCCCCCAGTTAAAATGTGATAATTTTAGGGGTCGCGGCTTCAACATTTTTGAGAACCACTGCTGTATATGACAGTACTGGGCACAAACATACTACTACAGGAAGTGATATCAAGAAAGCTTGCAACCACAATTCTTTGACAGAGAGGCAGAGAGTAGAGATCGGGGGCCAATAGGGCTTCATCAACTGACAGACTTTGCGTGACTTCTTAGGACAGTGCATACACTGTCCATTACGCTGTACAGCGAACACGCTACAGCAGCTGAACAGAATGTGTTTTTGATGGCTGCCACGTGTACTCAGACATCAACACAGAAATATCAAAACTGATAGATTGGTTTGTGTGTTGACGTTGCCGCGAGCGACAGCATGCATATCTGGCCAACCGCCCGGGGGGAAAGTAACTGAACCAAAGTTGTCAGATGAAGGAGAAGCATGTTGTAGCTATCCACATTTTACACTTCTGTCATGTTTAGACATTTGGAAAGCTAACGAAGATCCGTGGGTTTTGGTTTGTGAAAATCGTAATACTAAAAATATAGCAGATGTACAAGCTCGCAACGTGGCACGAAGTGACGCGCTGTGAGCTTGTATATCTGCTATTTTTGACTAGCCAACGTATAAAATATGGATTAAGTGGTAATGACTCATGACTGTGATGCTGCACCAACAGATTTAGCTGGGGACCCTCCTCGCTGGCTCAGGGACATCTACTGCCCAAAGTTGACGCCCAGAAATGTCCTCAACAAAATGAACCCAAATACAGGCTCTCTGCAATCTGCACACACCGACACACACTTCTAAAGCAGGGTCATAAGGGGGAAGAAGTACTCAAATGTTTGACTTAAAGCTGTGATGTCACGCTCCGAAGTTTAACATTATGCTACAGTAGGTCACGTGGTCTTTCTACAAACGCTCTGAAAACGGAGGGACGGTCTGTCGTACGGGACCGCACACAAAATAGACGATCTACAAGCTTGTAAATCGTCTATTTTCTGTCACGACCACACACACACGACCACACACACGACCACACACACACACACACACACACACACACACACACACACACACACACACACACACACACACACACACACACACACACACACATTGTGTTGTAGGGAGAAGTCACTCATGCAGAACAGTCAAGAGCTCCACCGACGCTCCGGTTGCTAGACCGACTATAGAGAGCAGGACACAGCCACTAAACATGCCCCGAGCATGGGAGGAGAAAAAAGCGAGAGCCTGCAAACTAATTTGTGATGGCTAGTTTGTTGAAAACGTGTAATTTTGTTGCGGTAAATATACTATGAAGTTGTGGAATCTTTATCATTTTTGCATCTCTAAATGCTAGTTTTACTTTTTGTTATCACAATTCGCATCCTCACTGCAGTCAGTTCTCTCCAGGCGACAGACAGTAGAGTACAGTGAGTACAGTAGAGGCACGCCATGACGTCATCAATAATATTAGCCAAACAGATAGCCTCATTTACCAATTGTTTTTGCCTTCCATCACAGCTTCAAGTAAAAGTATGGCAATACCACAATATTGCCAGAAAGGCCTGCACTAAAAATGTTACTAAAAGTCCAAACGTATAATATACTTAAAGTACAAAAAGCAAAAGTACTCAAATGTTTTCAAAAGATTTTGAATCTTTTGAAAACAGCTATTCAAAATCTTTTGAAAACAGCGCATCTTACAAGCTCACAATGCTTTGCGATGTGAGCATCGTGAACTTGTAAATTGATACTGCAGTGTAGGTTGCGGTCCCAGAGATCAAAATGGTAACTATGAAATGAGGTTCTGTGGTCTAATGCATATCAAAATGGGGTTCCTTTAATTAAAATGGCTGAGAATCACTGCTATGGACGCAAAAATCTTCTTTTATGGGGGTCCCTTTTTTCAAATGGGGGTTAATGTGTGAATTTGGAGTACCAGTGTTCTATCACAGTGGTTCTCAACCTGTTGGTCCACAAATTATTTGGGGGGTTCCCCAGATGATTAACTTAAGGTGCAACATTGTTTTCTCAACAGTAAACAAACCAACATACAGTTTAAGCATATTGAGGGTATCTGCACATTTCTAAAGTGACAATTTAAGCACTTTTTAATACCTCTAAAATGACAAATTAAACATTGGCCAAATTGTGAAATATTAGAGGCAGAAATTGTGAAAATAGCCGATCTACATGCTCACAACGCCTCGCATGTAGATCTGCTATTTTCACAATCGAACCATGTTATACAAAATGTAATGCCTCAACTCTTGGTGCTTGTAGGATGGGGGGGTCCCCAGTTAAAATATGATTATTTTGGGGGTCGCGGCCTGAAAAGATTGAGAACCACTGTTCTAGCAGACTGCATCAGTGGACTTTAACACCACTGCTGACATTCAACACCTACGTACATGCAATGCACCAAACATGCAATACCTACTCCCATATTATCCCCTCTACAACTGTTTGCTCTTACAACAGCAATATCCACTCAATGATGTGAACTCAATATTGAGTGGAACAGTGAGCTATACAGTCTGTATAAATACTCACCCACCTATGTCTACCAAAGCAATCAGACAATCCGTTATATAGACTGAACGTTATTACATTGCGTATTAGGCTAGTATTTAGACTGCTATATAAGATTTACATACATTTCTATTCTACGTTGATTGTGAATGTTGTGTCTGAAGCTAGAGAATCCTACTAACTAATCAAACATTTCAAATTGGATTAAAAATTAACATGAACTATGCCAAATCCAGTTATTTCGTATTAGAAGGGAGAGAGAGAGAGAGTGTGTGTGTGTGTGTGTGTGTGTGTGTGTGTGTGTGTGTGTGTGTGTGTGTGTGTGTGTGTGTGTGGGGGGGGGGGGGGCTACATGATTGTGTTGTTACTTGTTGGATCAGCCTAATAATAAGGCGTAATGATTCAATATGCCTTATTATTAGGCTCGGGTGTTGTTCATTTCATGACATATGCATAGTTGTCACACTTACCGTAAACTCCTTGACCCCGAGCATAACGATGGATGATAGAAAATAACAAAATCCATGAAAGTTCCATGTTTCAACTCCGTTCTGTCATAACCTGGAGAAAGAGACCCACACACAGGAAATAAAAACGTTGTTCTCACACACACACACACACACACGCACACACACACGCACACGCACACGCACCCACACACACCCACACACACACACACACACACACACACACACACACACACACACACACACACACACACACACACACACATTAATCCACATCCATACAGTAGACCTGTATATGAAATATATATGTGGATTATTTGCGTTTACAACCATGCAGTCCTGTGGATTGGAGCTTGACAGGATTGTCGAGAAGTAATTGGTGTATAGAGGATACTGAGCCACTGTTTGGTTGTAAAAAGCCAGAGACAGAGAGCCAACCCGGGGGCAGGATGAGAGAAAACTAACGGATTTGTTCCAAAGAAATACATCTAGGATTATAGCTTCCAACAACAGGGGTCGGATCGTTGGCTGCTGTTGTTCAGTCTTTCTTTTGATTTCTCCAATGGCTTTGCGTGTGAAAGGTCAGCTTGTTCGTTATTTTTTATATAGCCTACATTCCATCATTGATCCCACATCTGCAGCAGACACGAGCACAAAAAACTAAAAAAAATACCCACGAGCAGCAATGGAAATCTGAAGTCAATTCAGGTTAATTTAGTTGATCTGACGACGTCCCCCACGCGCGATGATGAGATCTGTTCCACCGCTTTAGACGGTTTGATAGCGGGTTCAGTATCTCCACTGTCTGTCTGCGTGGGTAGTGTGTGCATGACAGTCAGTGACAGTGATTTTTAACCCAAACTTTAATGATGTGCGCTCATACAATATTAAAATATTATTATGAGAAATAATAAATAGGCTCTGTGGTGGTGAGCGCTAATCAGCATAGATCAGCAGCTCATTGCCCGGAGGAGGCTCTGGGAGCTGCAACTACAAACAGCGGAGGAGGAATCGAGGATCAAATTATCATTTTTATATTAGCCAGGTTTGATCGTGATGAGACTGCATTATGCACATTGTTTAGAAGAAAGAGACTCAGAGTGAATTGGACAGCAGGCTGCATTAGACCTGCCAATCACTGGCCTATGTTGGAGGTTGCTAGTTCCAATCTAAGTTTAAAATCCCAAACAGTGAGTGGCGACCCATTTGTGGCCGGGTCACGGACCATTTTTTATGGGTCACGACTTGAGTCTTTTCCAACAAAATTATTTTTTAGAAATAAAGAATAGGCCTAATAGAATTGTATACATTTTCAAACAAAGAAACAAATAAATAAATAAAATATAATAGAGCCTAATAAAGAAGCAGTGAAAATCTACAAGCTCACATGCGGCAGCAAACTGTGAGCTTGTAGATCTGCTATTTTCACTAGTTTGGGTCCCAGGCAAACGTCTAATCTCTCTTGTGGGTCATCGTGGGAACCAGTGCCACCACTGCCTGTAGCCTGAACGCATTTTGTTTTTGAAGTGTTTTAAAATATTTGCATTTGCAACTCAACGAGCAACAACGGATTTCCACTGTCACTTGCAATGTAAAACAATAAGTTCATCATGACCATATTTGTGTAAAGTAGGCTAGGCCTATTCCAACTCCAAGCGCACACACTTGTGTCCAATGCAGGGTTAAACAATATTGGAATTGTGTACGGTATGATTAGGCCTATAATCCAGTGCTCTCAAAGTAGGGTCCAAAGAGGGGTCCTTAAGGGAGTTCCAGGGGGTCCCCAAAAGAAACGAGTTAACATAGCATCAAAGTCAGTTAAACCACTTTAACTACAATTGAACTAATAGCCTATTTGAAAATAGCCTATTCATGTAGCCTTATATATTGGTAGATCTGCTATTTCCAGAAATATCTTAATTTATGTATTATTATTATTATTAGGCTATTATTGTTATTTATAATAATAAATTATACTTGTATCTGGTGTTTCCTGCCAAAAAATATATTCAGATGGGGGTCCACGGCCATAGGTCTAATAACGTTCTCCTCCACTACATCTCTGATCCAAATAGTGTATACTTTTACTTCATCTACATTTAAATGAAACTTTAGTTACCAGTTCTTTGCAGATATAAATTAGCCTATTTAGGCTATAATGTTCTGAAACATATGGTTACAAGCTTTAATCCTATTTTATACTGAGGCTGTTCGAAAATAGCCGATCTACAAGCTCAAAATCTGCTTTTTTCAAACGTTTTTACTAACCCTAACCCTTTTATACTCAACTGAGTCAACTCTTGTCTTAAGTTACCCAAAGTGCATTTTGAATTCTGGACTTTTTATGACAGAGTAGGCTATTTCTATGTTGCAGTATTGATACTTTTACTTTTAGTAAAATGCTTTTCCCACCACTGAGGCTATATCTGTACCTTGCTCTGAGGTAGCGTCCTTATGGCTCAGCCTCAGCCTCGTATCGCCGCTGCGCTGCGCTGCGCGGAGCCTCCGCGGCTCCGCTCTCCGCGACACGGTTAGGTTAATATCCTCACGTCTCACCGCGAAACAAACGAGAGAAAGAAAAAAAAACAGGGAAAGGAAAAGAAAAGAAAAGAAATGAAGAAAACTAGTGTGGAAAGTTAATGTCCTCCTCGATCCTCCACGTCGTCCGTGTCAAGTCGTCTAAATCACAGAGTTCTTATGGAGTTGCTTCTTGGACAGACCAGAGAATATCTTGCTCTCTCCAGCTGGAACTTTTACGCGCAGAGCGAGCAGCGCCGGGCGGTCATCTTTCCTCCTCTCTGTCTGTCCTTCTCTAGTCTCACGGATCAAAGTCACACAAACAAACAAAACAAAAAACACTTGTTTCCCTTGCCTTCGGACGGAACAGGTGACAGACAGCCGAGGTCAGTTCGTGACACAATCCTTCACCGCCTCGGTTAGCGGGGAGGTGGCAGCCGAAATGTCTTCGGTGCTTCGGTCAGTGTGTGGAGTGTGGAGTCGGTGTTTCTCCTCCGTGTGTGTGTGTGTGTGTGGAGGTGAGGTGACAGTGGAATGAAGCCTCTCTCTCTCTCTCTCTCTCTCTCTCTCTCTCTCTCTCTCTCTCTCTCTCTCTCTCTCTCTCTCTCTCTCTCTCTCTCTCTCTGCTACTTCAATGATCTCACTGTGTGTCTGTAGACAGAGATGATCTCCAAGTGACGCTGCTGGCCAAGTGGAAGACGATGTGCGCGGACTAGTAAGAACGACCGCCCCGGTCTGTCTGTCTGTCTGTCTGTCTGTGTGTGTGTGTGTGTGTGTGTGTGTGTGTGTGTGTGTGTGTGTGTGTGTGTGTGTGTGTGTGTGTGTGTGTGTGTGTGTGTGTGTGTGTGTGTGTGTGTGGGGGGGGGGGGGGGGGGGGGGGATGTCAAAATAAATACCCCTCCCTCCCCTCACACTGCCGGTGCGCGCGCTCTCTCTCTCTCTCTCTCTCTCTCTCTCTCTCTCTCTCTCTCTCTCTCTCTCTCTCTCTCTCTCTCTCTCTCTCCTCTCTCTCTCTCTCTCTCTCTCTCTCAGAGATCCACAGTGAGTGACTTGGTGTAGGATAAGAGGTGTAGGCTAGTATAAGGACCGCTGGGGCGCGACGTGACGCCTTTGAAAAAGCAAAGGGGATCCGTGTTTTTCCCTGTCCTTTTATTTATTTTATTATTTTTAGGAGTGTTGGGTGGGTTGGGGAAGGGGAGAGGGGGTCCTTTGGGCGCCAGGCTGCCGTGGTGCCACCACTAGTTGCTGCCAATTAAAGGCAGAGAGGCGCTGTGAAGAAGAGAGTGACGATGGTCTTATCAGCTCTACTCCATCCTCCATCCCCCGGACCAATTATTTAACACACCAAGAGAATCCAATAACCAAAGAAAATAGACCCGCTCTCTCAGTGGCGTCAGTTCAGCAAAACCTAAGGTATGGCAACATGACACGCGCGAGGGTGCATGATGATTTATTTTAAGAAGTAGGCTACATTTTCTTTTATTCCTGTAGCCAAGGTATGGCAGCTGCCATATCTTGCCATACCCAACTGACGCCTCTGCTCTCTCTCTCTCTGTGTCACATTGTGTGTGTGTGTGTGTGTGTGTGTGTGTGTGTGTGTGTGTGTGTGTGTGTGTGTGTGTGTGTGTGTGTGTGTGCGCGCGCGCGTGCGTGTGTGCGTACGTGTGCGTGCGTGTGTGTGTGTGTGCGTGAGAGAGAGAGAGAGAGAGAGAGTATCACTCACTCCATCATTTTCCCACGGAGTGCTAGCGAGTATTAGTCTACACTTCCCAACTCGGCCACAGGGCGGCGTGTTTTAGCTCCTCCACAGCTCAATTTACAACATGCATTCAGGCAAGTTGGCATCCAAGGATGATGATGGCTCCCTGACACATGACACGGGGCCTAGGTTTGATTGGCTTAGATTTGCATTTCAATTATTGTTAATTTAATATAACAATATTTGAAATAATATACACTCATCTCGTGCCACATCACTGTAAATGGTCCATGCGTATTGAAAGTGGATAATATAGGCTATCCAGTAACATTAATCATCTGTGATCCAAATATTGTACTTTTACTATTACATTTATTTGAAAACATTAGTTACTAGTTACTTTCCAGATATACATTTTAATATTATAAAATATACATTAGCGACTTTAGCCCTAATTTATACTTAGACAATTTGAAAATAGCCGATCTACAAGCTCACAATGCGATGCGACACGTTGTGAGCTTGTAGATCTGCTATTTTCAAACATTGTGTAACACTTTCATACTTTTACTACCTTTTGAATTCTGGACTTTTACTTGTAACAGAGTACTTCTACATTGCAGTAATTATACTTTTACTCAAGTAAGAAATGTGAGTACTTTTTCCACCACTGACATTAATATAAAACTAGAAAGATGAAATTGAATTCTGTCTTATCATTTATATTAGATATTGTGATCTGATGTCAAGTGAAGCATGACCAAAAGCTTCACTTCTCTGTTATGCAACCTCCCATGAACGCCCAACTCAGATAACATTACTCAGAAGGTTTACAAAACACAGACAAAAACATTACAAAACATTTTGGCATTAGGGGTAAATTAATACAATGCATTATTCTTTTATTTTCTTTCATAGAAAAAGCTATAGCTTATTGTGCCTACCCTTTGATTGATTGATTGATTGAAGAGTTTATTAGCAGTTTGCAAAAGTCACAGTACAAATCACTGGTACAAGGTCAACTAAAAGGAGATCCTAGTAAGCTTTACAGCTTATTTACACAGGAACCACTTTATGTATCTCATATAACATTGAAAGACAGACGGATAGAACATAGTACTTTACATAGGATAACATCAATTAGAAAAGCAGAAAAAGGGGAGAAAAAATATCTGGAAACATAAATTTACATGAACCCCAAATACACTGATGATTGTGCTGTCAAACAATGAAACTATATGGTAGCTATGGGTTGTGGGGGTCCCTGCTTCATCTCTCTCTCAACTAAGGGGTCCTTGGCCTGAAAACGTTGAAGACGTTCAATGTTTAAGCAGTCATACTGTAGGTGTGAAGAGATTTCCTTAATTTCTTTTCACATTTTTTGGGGGGTAATAAAAAACTATTAAAAGACCTTACATTGTCACTTCACCGTCATCTGGGGACCCCCCAAAAATCCTGTGGGGACCGCTCTGGGGATCCCAACCCACAGGTTGAGGATCACCGCTGTAGAGTGCTGGAGAGGGACATGGCACTGTGATTGCTGTTGAACAATGCGGCTCTCAGTCGATTCTCTCCACTGTCTCGTAGTTGATCAACACCTGTCTGCGGCGCTCTGCCGGGACTGCCGCTTGTCGTTCCTGTGCTCAATATTCTCCTGTTCAATTAACACATGCTTGTTACAGGCTCCCATGTGGCCCCGTGTCCCAGCGTGCTACCCCACTAACGTCTACTCACCGGCTCTCCTTTCATCCTCGCATCCATCGACCTTGATTTGTTCTCCAAGTTTTTCCACCTGAAGAGTGACTCACTCCTCTCTCATTTTGTCTTTGGATTCACAAATGTTAAAGACGGGAGAAAAACAAGCCGTGGGAACATTACGGCACTCATAATACTGGGGTTGTTGCATCATAAGAGTGCAAGTAGGTTATGGTCACAGGAACCAGAATCCAGGCGTGGTTCCAAGAACAAGATGTGACCCAGTGCAGCAAATAGATGGTCATGGCTGCAAACTTTACAGGAGAGCTCAGAAAGCTATATTCAATCTGATTTTGGTCAACATTTTGTGGATTAAAAGAAAGCAGCAACTGCACACTCTGAGCTCTGTGCTAGTCTCCAAAATGTAGCTTTCAGCAGTGGTGTAAAGTAACAAAGTATACTTAAGTATTGTACTTAAGTACACTTTTGAGTTATTTGTACTTTACTTGAGTAATTCCAATTTCCAATACTTTTACTTCTACTTCACTACATCTCGGATCCAAATATTGTACTTTTACTCCACTACATTTATTTGAAAACTTTAGTTACTAGTTACTTTGCAGATATAAATTATAATGGTATAAAACATACATGAAACAGTTTAGCCCTATTTTATACCTTGGCTATTAGAAAATAGCCGATCTACAAGCTCACAACGCGTTGCAGCTTGTAGATCTGCTATTTTCAAACATTTTGTACTTTTACTTTTGGTACTTTAACTCATTCTGTGCCTATCCTGAACATGTTCGGCTTTATTTCAATCCAATACAATTTTTTTTTATTAATTGACTTACCCTGAGCTGCTTGTAGAGTCGTGGGTGGTCCTGGCTCGTCCTACGCTAGCCAGCTAGCCATTTTACATGGTCCGACGATATATTCCATTAAAAATGGTTTAAAATACATTTTTGAGCCCCCCAATGTTCACCAAATGTTCAGCGCCGCTTCCGGAACGACGTCCAGTGTGCCTATCCCGAACATGTTCGGCTTTTTTAATGAAATGAATAAAATGATCCGAGGCCTTCTGAAGCCTGAGCCTAAATTTAAAATCCAGTGTTCCAAATCCGGGGGCCGCCATGCGGGCCGTTAGCCGCGAACGGCGCCGCGAATCGCCGCCGAATCCAATGAAAAACCACATCTTTGGAGGCCCATATCTCTGGATTGTGTTTTTAGGGATGTGGCGCGAGGTTTATTTACGGCGAAATCGCCGAAAAATGATCTTTAAAATGACAAAATGGGAATAGCTATTCTGTTAGCATTATCATCCGGGACCTTTCCATGACGTGCACGAACGTGAGCACGCGCGTCACTGCAACGTGAGCCCCCGGATGCTAATGCAGTCCCCTATGGGAGAAAGTCTGGCATTCTTTGGTGCCCTCTAGGGGCTGGCACTGGAAGCGTTAAGTGCATTTTGATGCCAACACTTTCATACTTTTTCTCAAGTACATTTTTAATTCTGGGCTTTTACTTGTAAGGGTGCCCTCACACCAAAATACCTAGAGTGGAATCCGCCAATGCATTTCAATGAGAATGGAGCGTTTTTTTGCAGAAATCCTCTACTGGCAAAAAAAACGCTCCATTCTCATTGAAATGCATTGGCAGATTCCACTCTAGGTATTTTGGAGTGAGGGCGCCCTTAGGGTGCCCTCAGACCAAAATACCTATGAGAGTGGAATCCGCGTTCCGCCAGTGCATTTCAATGATAAGGGAGCGTTTTTTGCAGAAATCCTCTGCTGGCATGAAACCGCTTCACTCTCATTGAAATGCATTGGCGGAACGCGGATTCCACTCTCGTAGGTATTCTGGTCTGAGGGCACCCTTACAGAGTATTTCTACATTGCAGTATTGATACTTTTTTTTTTTTTCTTAAATTTTTATCCCACGATTTTTGTAACCCATTTTTTTCACCCGGTGCCAATTGCCTAAGCTGTGATCCTGGGCTCTACTCTCCCTCTGCCAACCTGGGGAGGGCCCCGAACTGAGCTCATGCTTCCTTCAATGCATGAGGAGTGAGCAGGCCGCTTCTTATCACCTGACAGGGGGAGCTTCCCCGGTTGGACGTAGCGCGTGGAAGGAACACGTTATTCCAACCAGTTCCATTCCCCTCCATCAGGCGCCCCGGCTGGCCAGGGGGAGGCTTTATAGAGACCAGGATTACTGCATGTTTTTGTGAGGGTATCTACCCTAGGAGACACGGGGAGAACATGCAAACTCCACACAGAAAGGCCCTTTTGCCAACCCCACCTAGGGTGTGGGCACTGATGACGCGGAGGAGGGAACATGCCCCCAGCACCCACAGTGTCCCCCGGCGGGAATCGAACCCAGGACCTTCTAGCTGTGAGGCGACAGCACTACTGACTGCGCCACCGTGCCCCCATCAGTATTGATACTTTTACTTAAGTAAAATATGTGAGTACTTTTTCCACCACTGGCTTTCAGTCGTTTCACCTTCAGACATGAATTAACAAGTGAAGACAGTAGTATTCGAGTAGTCATCACTTAAATGGCTAGTATCACTGTATGAGACACCTGTGTCAAATATTTCAGTGGCTAGACATCAAGGGAGTTGTAGTCATATAGATGTAGTGTACTACAGCAATCATATACACAAAATATGTCTACTGAGAAAACAGGGAAAAAAGGAGGATTAGGGAGAAACTAAACTCCATCTTGGTTAACCCCTCCCATCCACTCTATGGTGATCTGCAGGATAGGGTGTGCACCTTCAGCCAAAGGCTCACTCTCCCCCTGAAAATGCATAAGGAGAGACTCCCTTTCTTGCCAACTGCATCAGACTGTACAATGTACATATATAAGAACTCTCTCCCTCATGAAAGAACTCTCTCCCTCATGTATATTGTCCTATGTCGACCCATGGTCTTTTGTGATTGTGTCCTTTGTGTCTGTTGTGTTACTGTTTGTCTAGTAGTTTACTTATTTATAGTCACACTATGCTGCTGTGACGCCTCAATATCCCCTCTGGGATTAATAAAGTATATCTCATCTCATCTCAAAACACAATACATCAAAAATAATTTACGATTACGAACATAATAACAAAGACGAAATGAAGTAGCACAGGAGCACAGGTCTCCACCAGGCCAGGTATTAGAAGTAAATCTTAGCCAATCAGGATGGAATATGAAAAATGTGAGGTGTCCGTCTTGATGACATCACTATAGAGATAATGTGTACCGATTTGCGTGATGTCGACAGTGCAGGAGATTAACTGTACACAGACGGACGGACGGACGGACGGACGGACAGACAACAAAACATTTCAATTGATATAGCAAGTTCTATCAGCTCTAGTCATTCTAAAGCTATTGGGTCAATCTAAGCATAATGACTCATTTTGTAGCTCTGGTCTGGTCTTCTGCTGTCATGAAATTAAAATACAAACATTTGTAATGCCCATTTGGTTGCTTCTTTATCGCCAGAGGTAGCACAGCACTTAAGATCTACAGGGCCAGAGAAGGTACAGCAGGGTAAAAACAATACACACAAAGAAACACCATCGTTATATTGGGTCTAAGTGGTTAAATTGTTAAATAGGGAGCTATTACTGGGCAAGTAAGGTCTTCGTGGCAAACAGACAATCTGGGCAACCAGCCATCTCGACTCTAAGGGAGCTAACCAGGCAGATTGTTGTCTAACTGACTACTCAGATAGGTTATTGAGGGAACGCCATTGACTCACTGCGAGACACGCTCACGCTGCGCACACTTACAAAAGAGTGCACAGATACACACGCACAGATGGACTGAAGCTGCCGGCAGATCTGAGAGTAGGCGGTGGCAGTGGCTCAGACAGAGTCTTTGTGGCGAGGAATCATTTATTAATGGGCCCGTCTGAATCATATACCGCTTCAGATGTGGAGATACAGCCGAGCTGGGGAGACACACTGCCTGGCTTTTAACACTGCTGATGTGGAGAGAGCCTTTATCTGCAGGGTCAAAAGACGACGTCCGTCACTTCACAGCCCGCAATGCTCTGTTCTGCTCTGTGCTCTCTCTGCCCTTTAGCCAGCTTATCTCGATATCTGCCGGCTGGCTGCTGCTCAGCCATGGCTTTGCGCGTGTGCGTGCGCGTGTGTGCGGTGTGTGTGCATGTGTGTGTGTGCGTGTGCGTGCGTGTGTGTGTGAGTGAATCCGTGCGTGTGAGTGAATCCGTGCGTGCGCGCGCAGGGGTGTCGCACAAAATCCATGGGCCCTGGGTACAAGGATTCACTGACTGGGAACGCATTATTTATTATGCATTATTTTGTGTTGTAACTATCGGAAAAATAGCAGACATACAAGCTCACAGCGCAGCACCGAGTGCCTCGCTGCGAGCTTGTAGATCTGCTATTCTTTTTAAACCTATGTTTCCCATCTCAAAATATTTATTTCCAGGGACCCCCCCCCCCTCCCCTCCCCAGAAACAACATTTGAGTTACAAATGTTCGCTTAAAAAATACAGATATTCAAAGATTTGCACACATTTTTACGACTTCAAAAATAGCAGATCTACAAGCTTGCAGCGTGGCACTCATGAGGCCGATTCTTGCAAAACACATTTTTGGACACTGCTCCTACAACTTTTGCCCTAAAATCACGCAAATCGGTACAAAGTATGTCTAGACTCATGTCATCAACCTGGATCTGTCCCATATAGCACCACCATCAGGCAGATTTTTTTAAACACATTTTTGGACACTGCTCCTACACATTTTGCCCTAAAATCACGCAAAGCGGTACACAGTATGTCTACAGTCATGTCATCAACATGGATCTTTCCCATTTAGCGCCACCATCAGGCCGATTTTTACATGTGACCTGACGGTTTCTTATCTCCCGATTAGGGAGTCTTACTGGTATATCTGCTATTTTTCAATAGCCAAAAATATAAAATAATTAAGGCCCCTCCACCTTGGGCCCTATAGTAACCTAGTCCCACTTTCCCCCCCCTTGTGACGCCCCTGCGTGCGTGCGTGCCTGTGAGTGAGTGAGTGAGTCTGTGCATACGTGCGTGCGTGAGAAGTGAGTCACAGAGAGGGAGTCGGAGAGGTCTAGATGGATGGAAGAATGCATGACAAATCTGAATAATCCTCTCTTTCTCTTATTCTCTCCCATGTTCTCTCATTGCTATGCGGAGTGCAGCAAGTGCTGACCCTCAACATGCCACAGAACAGGGCTTAAATCCCCTCAGGGCTTCTCTAATTTACTCTCTTGCTCTTCCAGCAGCAGCTAACAAGCCTGTATGGGGTTAGGGAGCCTCGGCACATTGAACCGGTAATTGAATGGAAGCAGAGAAGCGTCGATGGCTTGCTTGCCTTGTCGAAGAGGCCTCCCAGTGAAAGATCTTGTGATGTGTGTCTGACCCCCTGTCGCCGATCAGTCATGTAGGCTGGTGTGCACCTGTGACGCAAGAAACCCCACTACAAGACCACGTCGTGCAGTGGAATGTGCATGCAGTGGTGGTAGAAGTACTTTTTTCTTTTTATATAATTTTTATCCCACGATTTTGTAACCCATTTTAACCCAGTGCCAATTGCCTATGTAATCCTGGGCTCTGCTCTCCCTCTGCCACACCTGGGGAGATAACGGACTGACCTCATGCTTCCTTCTATGCATGAGAAGTCCAAGTTGCTTCTTTTCACCTGCCAGTGGGGATTTCCCTTTGAACGTAGCACATGGAAGAACAGGAGGAACACGTTATTCCAACCAGTTCCTTTCCCCTCCATCAGGAGCCCCGGCTGGCCAAGGGGAGGCATTAATGAGACCAGGATTACTGCATGTTTTTGTTAGGGTATCAACCCTAGGAGACACGGGGAGAACATGCAAACTCCACACAGGAAGGCCCTTTCGCCAACCCCACCTAGGGTGTGGGCGCTGAAGACGCAGAGGGAGGATTGGCGAAAGGGCCTTTCTGTGTGGAGTTTGCATGTTCTCCCAGTGTCTCCTAGGGTGTTTTTGTGAGGGTACCCTCACAAAAACATGCAGTAATCCTGGTCTCTATAATGCCTCCCCCTGGCCAGCCAGGGCGTATGATGGAGGGGAAATGAACTGGTTGGAATAACGTGTTCCTTCCACGTGCTACCGTACGTCCATACCCTTGTCAGGTGAATAGAAGCAGCTTGGGCAACTCATGCATAGAAGGAAGCATGAGGTCAGTCCGTTGTCTCCCCAAGTAAGGCAAAGGGAGAGCAGAGCCCAGGATTACATAGCTTAGGCAATTGGCACTGGGTGAAAAAATGGGTTACAAAATCATGGGATAAAAAAAAAAAAAAAGGAAAATAATTGATAATTAATGACTTGCTACATTTCATATTCATAATTGTATTAATTAATAATCTAAATCTGCACAACAACTAGTAATTACTTTTTCAAATAATCGTAGATAAAGCACAATATTTGCCTCTGAGGTGTAGTGGAGTAGAAGTATATACAATATCAAGCGATGGAAATATTCAAGTAAATTAAAAGTACCTCAATTGTACTTATTAACTCATTCTGGGCGATGCCCGTAGAAACCGTAGATTTCCCGCTGTACCGCGGTGCCA
Source organism: Nannobrachium achirus (assembly GCF_963921795.1). Lineage (NCBI taxonomy): Eukaryota > Metazoa > Chordata > Actinopteri > Myctophiformes > Myctophidae > Nannobrachium > Nannobrachium achirus. The sequence continues at coordinate 42,580,467 of NC_137816.1, read as the reverse complement.
TGCCCGTCGAACCCGGAAGTTTAATTAGCTTTAATCATTATGAAAGGATTAAAAGTATTATCGCAAATTTTCGCTGATTCTGGCTCTTTAGGCCCGCCCCCCTAACTGTATCCGGTCATTTCCGGTCTGGACCGGATCTAGCTTTCCGTATCCGGTCTGAGCCTGGGCCATAGTCCCGCCTCCGTTGGTTTACAGTGTAACAGAGGAGAAAGCTACTCGGCGATGGAACACTCGTTTTTCAATCGGATTTTTGCGTTTGGAAACTTTGATCCAGTCTCTACACGCCTGGATTATGATCCCCGCACATATTGTGCGTTTTGTGCGCGAACGTGTCCACTTGTTACCATAGCGCACAGTTGGCTTTTTTCAATGCTTTTTCATGTAAACACTGGCGGATAAGCAGGAATACAGCGTGGCAACGGATATGTCTATTTCAATGGGGTTTTTTTTATTCGAAAGCTTGTCACCGAGTCTACAGTCTACTAGATGAGTCGCGCACAGATTGTGCACGATGCGTGCGCGTGCCCACGTTAAAAGGTAAGGACAATTTGGCAGCTGCTTACTAGAGCTATGTTTAAAATGGCAGCAAAATTGTTAAGCAGAACACTTGAGTAAATGTACATAATTACTCTCCACCAGTGGACACAAGATAGGCAATTACAAAAGAGAAAGTTGTGTAGTGTGTGAACTGTACAGCGATCTTACGCCTTTGAATGTCGTATCGTTTGTTCCTGCCATGAGCTGTCATTCCTGTGAGGTCCCACACAGTGTGGAAGCTGAGTCTAAAGTTCAGGTTTGTAACTATTTTTTTTAATGGCATGTCTTCGTGTTTAATAAGGTAGGCTACCGATCGTGGAAATACATTCTGTGAGAAAAATTAAGCACCATAGATTGGACAAATTCTGAACTTTCAAACGGGTGCCATTTAGTCCTATATTTTTGTCCATGTCTTACCCCTTATTCCTAAACTTCTTTGACTTTTCTTTTTTACTATTTTTAAAAACATTATAAAATACCTCAAATAGCCGCCACAATGGACAGTTGTGAGCTTGTTGTGTACATTTTAGGGATAAGAGGTAAGTCATGGATGAAAATAGAGCCCCTTAGTCTCTGTGTATTCAAAGTGGAATCAATGTGATTTTATGTCTCAGTATAACACTATATTGTCGCTGTCGTGTATAGCAACCTTGCATGTCCTTTCAGGAAATGGAAAACAACAACCCTAACCCTGGATCCAATAGTTATAAAGTCACAATTAAGCTCTTGTAAATGATGTTCATCGGTTCAATATTTATAAAACCCATGTACACTTAATCACTTTATCTTTCAACGTTTCTTTCAGAATAGCGAAACGAAAGCAGATCTTTGTTGTGAACTTGCTACCTCCACACTCTTTCTAGGAGGAGGTTCTCTCCACCTCCACACTCCTTCTAGGAGGAGGTTCTCTCCACCTCCACACTCCTTCTAGGAGGAGATTCTCTCCACTTCCACACTCCTTCTAAGAGGAGGTTCTCTCCACCTCCACACTCCTTCTAAGAGGAGGTTCTCTCCACCTCCACACTCCTTCTAGGAGGAGGTTCTCTCCACCTTCACACACCTTCTAGGAGGAGATTCTCTCCACTTCCACACTCCTTCTAGGAGGAGGGTTACTCCACCTCCACTCCTTCTAGGAGGAGGTTCTCTCCACCTCCACTCCTTCTAAGAGGAGGTTCTCTCCACCTCCACACTCCTTCTAAGAGGAGGTTCTCTCCACCTCCACACTCCTTCTAGGAGGAGGTTCTCACCACCTTCACACTCCTTCTAAGAGGAGGTTCTCTCCACCTCCACACTCCTTCTAGGAGGAGGTTCTCACCACCTTCACACTCCTTCTAGGAGGAGGTTCTCTCCACCTTCACACTCCTTCTAGGAGGAGGTTCTCTCCACCTTCACACACCTTCTAGGAGGAGGTTCTCTCCACCTTCACACTCCTTCTAGGAGGAGGTTCTCTCCACCTTCACACTCCTTCTAGGAGGAGGTTCTCTCCACCTCCACACTCCTTCTAGGAGGAGGTTCTCTCCACCTTCACACTCCTTCTAGAAGGAGGTTCTCTCCACCGGAGCCAGCTGATCAATAGCCAGAACACGTGTCTGACACCTGCCCAGTAAGAGCTGGAGAGGAAAAACGAACCAACGGTCAAACAAAGAAATTAGTCTCTGAGCACCGGCAAATATGGATCTGTAGGGGAGAGAGAGAACGTGATGACTTTCCAGACGACCTCGGTTTTGGAGGACTTGGCTGAAAGCCTCCTTCAAATGTGGCCGCCAAACCTCGAATTCAGAAAGACGTGAAAGTGTATACACGAGCATGAGAGAGAGAGAGAGAGAGAGAGAGAGAGAGAGAGAGAGAGAGAGAGAGAGAGAGAGAGAGAGAGATTATAGTTGGTGTAGTGTTGCAGTAATGATAGCTTTGCTCTGGGCTAAACAGCTCTCTGTCTGTGTTAGCAGCAATAACACAGAGATGTATTAAACGCAGCCTAACAGTGTTTCCAGTCAATTCTTTAGTCTTATTACAGACTGCGGGGGGAATGGAGGAGAAAACTAAGTGAGAGAGGGAAGGAGGAGAAGAGATTTAAAGAGGCGATAGTATTACTCACACTGGCATGTGACAATAATTACCTCCCACTCACATTTAGACCATAACACCAAAGCATCGATGTGGAAACCCAACTGTGAGACATTTTAGTTCCTACCCTCGTAGAAATTGGTCTGTTTGGGGCGTCCGCCGGCCTACTGGTCCAGGCGTATATACCACTTAGGCATTGCCACATAGGCATGGATGCCTGGCGGCGTCGCTGGTTCGATTCCCGATCCGGATGACATTTGCTGCATGTCTCTTGCCCAATTTCCTGTCAGTCTATTGTCCTATCAATAAAAGCCCCCAAAAAAAAGGTCTGTTTGCCTGTCTGAGACAGACAGAGGACGCAAACAACTCAGAGCACATTTGTTGTCGATGCTGCCAGTGGGCCAATTTCTTATATTAAGCAATAGAGCTTCTGCATTTGTTCATGTTTTATATTTTGGAAAATATACAACTAAAATTGTATGATGAAACCAAAATGTTATAATGGGGCTTTTTGGCAGCAATGGCTCAGG